>NW_020623156.1:3311383-3311904 GCF_003573695.1 Papaver somniferum
AAAAAAAAAAAAAAAAAAAAAAAAAAAAAAAAAAAAAAAAAAAACTAAACAAAGGGCCAACGGAAGCGGACCTTCTAAAACGAAAAATAGAGAAAATAGATAAAATAAACAAATGTTTACGGAAGCAATCTGAATTTATAAGAATGTAAAATATATTTGTTCCCACCAATACTATTATGATTCAAAGGAAGCGCTCTATTTTGTTAACAAGTCTTCCACTGCGTCACTCTCTCTAAAAACACGGGAGAACCTAAAGTGTGGGGAAGAAAAAAAAATTATACAATTTTCTAATTAACAACTAATCTCCGTCAAACCAAATAAGTATCAGAAAGGACCATGATTATCTGTATAGAGTCACACTCAAACCAAAGTTTAGTCATTCCTCTCTAACTTGAGATAACCTAAATGATACATTGCTCCCTAAGATTTAGCTGGCCCTGCAATATCAATATCAATATCAATAGATTGGGAAAGACATCTCATAGTTAATCTTCGTACGTCTTTTTTTTTTTTTTTTACAT
>NW_020623156.1:3633017-3656281 GCF_003573695.1 Papaver somniferum
TAGTAAAGATGAAAATGATAAAAAAAAAAAAAAAGTCGAAGCAATATGAGCGGATCTCCCCGCTCTGATACCATAATAAATTATGGGTATCGAGACAGATCATCGATTAGAGAAAACAAAATCAAAGATGAAATTAGAAGACAAAGATGAAAGTGGTTCTATTATTTTCAAGATCTTTATACCATAATAAAGATGATAATTACACAAAATTATATTATGAACATCAGTAGCTAGATTAAACTTATCTAACTAGATTAAAACAGTTTGTTGATGCCCAACAAGTAAGATCTCTGTGTAGAATAACAAACCAGTGATTGAAAATTGGAGTTGGAATTCAAAGATGATGTACGTACAAGGTGATGGGTACCGTACATCTCCATATATGGCAAGAAAAGTACTGTTGATATAGATTAATGGGCTTGCTTTGAGAATTTCTAACCCAGATGAGACAAACATCCCTGCCTGCAACAGTTAATGACGGAGTCTGATTATGGTGAACTGATGGAGATTGTTCAGTACTCAAACCTGAACCACTGTGAAATGTAAACATTATTATTCAATACAAAACACATAAAATATCAATCCAATTAACATTCCATGATATTAAAAAGATAGGATCTTGTCGTGAACAAATGGAAAGAAGAAAAAATGCTGATGTATTCTCACAAACAACAGAAGATTAATACAAAAGCATAATGCCAAGGAGCATGCCATCTGATGTGGTTAATGATTGATATACCGAAAAATAAGATCATTACAGCATCTTCCCTCGAAGATTTAAAAAACGGAAATCGAAGATAAAATTCACGCGTCATTAATTGTGTTGGGAGATCATAATAAGAATGCGAAAAAACTGAGATAATTAAAAATCATCTATTAAAGGCCGATAATAAATATGATCAATTAGGCCATGAAGGATATATGAGCTCATAAAAACTTTTATCTGAATATTATGAGATTTGATGAGATCTAAAAATAGATATATTTAGACCGGAAACAATGAGATTACGTTGAACAAAAAAATTGGTCTTGTAGAAAAAGAAATAGGGTTATGACCAGTGAAACCCTAAGTTTAGCCGTAATCAGCAACTTAATATGAATTCATACAGCCCATGAAAATCTATAAACTTGAAAGCTATTTGAATCAGATAATTAATGGTTTACCCTAGAAAATCATGGTACAGTTCAGGAACAATGATAACCATCAAACAAAAGCAATGATTTAACCGATCATAGGAATAAGACAACGCCAAAAAAGAACTTGGATAAATATTATAGATCCCATGAATCTTATATGCAAAAAACGTGAACACAATAACATCTCTTTACTTCTTTACTGTTTGATGATTTAAGAACAGAAAGAGCATTGATTAGTTTAGATGTAAACAAACTGAAGAAAAAAAAATGAAAGAAAGACACAGATCCTTTTCCAAAGTTTGATACCCAATTATAATAACAGGGAAAATAAATATTTGTACTTCCCTGTGATTTGTGATACTAACCCTATGAAATTTGGGTAGTAGAAAAAAAATATCGAGCGCCATGCAAACATCAAACTCAAATCAAAAAGGATGCTTAGATGCGAAGATTTTAATTTTGTTGCGGAAGTGATCCGAGCGGATCTCCCCGCTCTGATACCATAATAATTTATGGGTATCATCGAGACGGATCATCGGTTGAACAAAGAGAATCAAACACAAATAAAGAAGACCAAGATTAAAGTGGTTAGGCACTAACTCCTACATCCACTGAGAAACCCTGAAGAGTGAAATAGATTGATCACCATAGTTTGATAATTCTTGGATAAGAATTACATTTACATCATTGATACTATTTATAGGTGATAGGATATAAACCTAGTAACAAATTAACAGTGAAAGTAATCAATCTACATTACATGATTAATAACCGACTTGATCCTATAATCTTGTAGGTGCCTTGATTGCACACTTATTTATCTTGTTTCTAGTCCACCGTAGTTAGATCATACAAATCTTCTGTCTTAGTCTTCTCTTCAACAACATAATATTCCAACATGTTGGAATATAATGCTCGTGTATATCAACCACCAAGGTGATCGTTCATTTCACATAAAGAGAAGACGACGTACGTGCACACGAAGATAGACAAAGTCAAGTATGTGTAATCTAACTACGGTAGACTCCAGAGAACAAGAGTCAAAGCTCCAATATTTTGGATCTGATTATCATGTAGTTAGTTAGATGTAATTTATCTTTTATCACTCACTCTCTGGAGATCAATCTAATTCACCCTTCGGAGTTCTATTAGTGGACGTAGGCGTTAGTACCGAACCACTTCAAACATTGTGTAATCTAGCTAGTCCTAGGTTAGATAAGACTAAGTCAGAAGATTTGTATGATCTAGCTTACACAAACATGAACATAATATCTTTATTAGATAACCGTTTAGAAGAAACTACGATGTTGGTTGAGAACAACAAAGTAGGTTTAGAAAACAACACAATGAGTTAGTTGCTTGATGATTGATTATAACACCACACATTTTATGAACAAAAATGAAGTGATAAAAGGCGTCAATTGCGATGCCGATATATGAACTACCGAGAATCTTGGTAATATACCACAAGAAGAATGTGGAAAATACTGGTACTCAAAACAAATGACGACATACTTCCCATAATTGAAGCAAAATATATAGGGAAAAGAAACAATTGCTACCATTGCAGGATATTCAAATAATGAAAGTATTTTGGGATTTAGTATCCATAGAATCTTTTGGAAGAAAAATGTCCCAAAATGGAACATGAAGATATTAAGTTCCTAGATTAACCAAAAAAATAATAACACATACTGTGTTTTCTAATTGGATCGACGTAATTGATCATGTCGAACTGATTAGAATTTGAAACTTGGTTATAATTAGGAAGCCCCAAGTTTAGAATTTAGGTGACTTTGATAACAAAATCGAAATTAAACAAAAATGATATCATTTAGTCAATATGAAACAACCAATCATGTTCGGAAGAAAAGATATATAACCACAATAACAACATATATACTATGGAAATGACTGATAGGAAATAAATCGAAATTAAATATCATCGTAGCTTGATGATTGCAATAATATCATCGTAGGTTTAGAAATGACTGATAGGAAATGACTGATAGAACAACAAAATAGGTTTAGAAAACAACACAATGAGTTAGTTGCTTGATGATTGATTATAACACCGCACCTTTTATGAACAAAAGCCATGATCTTTGATAGTCTATGAAAGTCAATAGACTAGAAAAATGATTTGATGAGATTGGATATTCTTGATGACAAGAATTTAAAAAAAAAAAAAGTGAGATAAAACAAAACATCCTTGATCAACAATAAAGATGCAGAGATTAGGGAAATCAGATTCGGTGGTAAACTTAATATGTGACCGTTACCAAAGAAAAAGATCGACCGACAGTGATGAAAAATGCCGACTGAAATCCATAAACAAGACCTGGAAAAAAAATACTAGAGTTAAATATCAAGAACACTATTACAGGCATGAATAAGGTTCGAAAAATAAATAGAAAACGGAAGCAATTTTGATCAGGAAAAAAAAGAGTAAGGATCAGAGATAAGAGGAAGACAAAGAGATTTAAAGTGGTTCGGCACTAATTCCTACGTCCACTGACAAAACCCAGAGGAGTGAATTATATGATGATCATCAGTAGTAGATATTGAGATGATTTTACACTTACATTATGTTTCCTATTTATAAGAGTGATAGGAATCAGTAAACCTAAGACTAGGTAGATTAAACTTATCTAACTAGATTACACAAACTTGTTACTGATGATCATCAATAGCTAGATTAAATTTATCTAACTAGATTAAAACAGTTTGTTGATGCCCAAAAGGTAAGATCTCTGTGTAGAATAAAAAACCAGCGATTGAAAATTTGAGTTGGAATTCAAAGATGATGTACGTACAAGGTGATGGGTACTGTACATCTCTAGTTACATAAGTTTAAACTTATCCTTCATTTCAAAGGATATAAAATCTTTATCAACTGAGTCACGGGTTACTCGTTGGAATCGTCGTGGTCAAGTTATATACAGGAGACCAGGAAAGATATACAGCGAGAGGAGAAAACGTAATGAAGTATCGTTATATTAGTTTTCTTACGGATGTATTGTCCACATAATGGTGTTAGTAACGTCCGGTGTAAATCAAGCCTAAATAATTACTTAGGCACAAAAGATGACAGAAGTATTGTATACCCATGTTTTTGCCAACGGTGTTAGAAACAGTCAGTTAAATTTAAGGTGTAAACAGAGTGTAATATATGTTTTAATGTCTCGACTAATAGAGTTCCGCCAAGTGTCCTCTCTAGGTTTACTAATGCCCAAAGCTTTTATCTAATTTAATTTGAAGGGGGTGTTACACTTACTGTGCGACGTGGAAGCTTATATGACTTAGCATTTTAAGGGAGGAAAGATTTTATGTCGCTGGTGAGATTGGGGATACTTCTTTCCGATATTTAAATACTTCAATTTAGTTGAGCCTTCTGAAGGTCTTTGCTCCAAATAAAAAAATAAAAAAATTAGGGGGAGATCCAAAAAAAACAAAAATTTCATTGTCAGGCCCACAATTAATTTTGGATACCGTGACACCCATAAATATTTTTGTGACACCCATAATTATCTGTTTATGCATCCGCATGACGTGTTATGCATACTGTTTTTCAGGGATAACTCGTTATCCATCCTAATTTTTCAGGGGTATAATTGACAACTCAACTTGGATATAACATATCTAAAGATCCGCCCCTTGGAATTTTACAAATTTTATATCTTTGAAAATCTTTTAAAGAGAGCTACGCAACGAGTACAAACAACAATATCAAAAAAAAATCACGAAAAAATCGGAGGTGATCATCGTCTTAGGGAAATTTTTCGAAAACTGACTGTATATTCATTATGCAGCCTCCAAAAAAGATGCATAACACATTATTCAGATGCATAACGAATTATGCGACCATTTTTTCGACTGCATAACAAGTTATGCATCTATACAAGTTATGTAACCATTGTTTTGGTTGATTTTGGTGCATACATAAAACATTGATGCATAATGTAGTATGCATCCATATTTACGGAACCATATCAGGTTATGCATCTATTTTCTCGATGCATAAAAGATTGTGCAACAATTTTCTCGATACATAATGCATTATGCAGTCATATTTTCGGATGCATAACAGGTTATGCATCCATTTTCACGACTGTATAACATGTTATGTAGATATTATTATAGGTGCATGACAAGTTATGTAACATTATTTTTGTTGGTTTCAATACTAACAAAAAAATAGCTGCATAACCCATTTTCGGGACTGCATAACAAGTTATGCAACAACTTTTGTAGATTTACCACATCCGTTAATGGAATAAGAACTCCTCCAAAATCATTACTCGAGATGTTCAAACAACAAAATAGATGACAAAGGATATTCTCCTGCATTAGCACAGACGGACCTCTAAAAAATTGATTTGTTCCAAGAATAATTTAGAAATTTCACAAGGTGATAAATTGATGAATACTAATCAGCTTAAGGGATTTGAGGAATTCAAAACACCGTTGCTGGTATCGACCAAGACCCTGGCTCTTTGAGTTAATAAAGAACGGAGTTGAAAACTTTTTGATTTAAGTCTCCATTGCTGCTGGAACTTCTCACCAATTCACATAATATAGTGAAATTAATTAGAGCAGCAGCAATAACATGTTGACATCCTCTTTCGGTGCTCAATCATTCATCAATTTTACCTTTAAAGAATTCAAAACAGAAAAGCAATCCCTGTGAAGGCGAAAAGAAGGGGAATCGATTGTTTGTGAAATCGAGCGAGATATTCTTGACTAGCTCGTTCGTGAACTCGCTCTCATGGAGAAAGAAGAAGATCTACTAATTAAATCCATAATACTTAAAACAGATCTGAGATTTAGCTCTTGATTTTTTTGGTGAAGATGATTTTCTTCTGATTCTCTATTCATATTGACTAATTTGATTTCTAGGGTTTTGCCAATGGATAAATTTACTCATTGGTGATTTTTAGGGTTTTGTCAATGGATAAATTTACTCATTGGTAATTCACAGTAGCATAAAGAGGAAGAGGAAAAGGAACAAAGAAGAAGAAAAAAAGACCGAAACATAATTTTATAAACTATGAGTTTGGGAGAAATTTTCTCTGTTTTTTTCTGAGCGTGAAACTCACAGTGGAAAAAATCTTAAAAATGGATTTGTCTATAATTTTCACAAAAAAAAAAAGGTTTGGCGTTCTTAGCCCGCCATGGGAGAACTTGCATGTAGTACCCAAAAATCTAGGTTTTATTTTGAAATGAAACTGCTAAACTAAAGTCCATAGATATTTTGAAAGCCAACTATCAGGGAAGATCTGTCTATTGATGAATGGAGATTGGTTGTAAAACTGAAAAGGTTCTTCGACATGATTTTAAATTTAAATAACTGAATTCCTGAAAATAATAAAAAAATAAAAATACAATGCTTTATCTTCCAGTTGGGTTTTCTTGATGAGCTTCTGAGCAGCATGAACCTTCCCTGCCATGACAATGACCATGTGTGTGATCTTCCCGACTATCTATTGTATGGGTGCCAGGCGTTCCCCGCAACAGTAACATGCTAATGAATATCACAAACAAACATGTTCCTACGTCAGCGAGAACTGCGGCCCATAAACGAGGGTAACCAGCCACTGCTAATGCAAGCACAGCGCACTTGGTAACAATGGACAAACCCACATTTACAATTATTGTTATTCTAGTCCGTCTAGCAAGTCGAATAGCTAGAGGTATTTTTCCAATGTCGTTCGACATTAGTGTTAGGTGGCTCGTCTCTGCAGCCAAAGCAGAACCTCCAATTCCCATCGCGATACCAATATCAGCAGTTGCTGATGCAGGTGCATCGTTTACCCCGTCACCAATCATCGCTGTTGGCCCTTGTTGTTTAAGCTCTTTTATGACGTTGACCTTCTCTTCTGGAAGAAGATCTGCGTAGATGTAATCTAAAGCCTGCTCCCCTAGCTGATCAACCAAAAGAGACCATTTCAGTTCCAAAGAAAACTTTTTTAAGTACACATACATGCTAGAAGCTCTAAAATACCTGATCTTGGACCCTCATTGCGGCAGAATAACCATCTCCTGTAAGCATTGCAGTTTTAAGTCCCAAATCCTTCAACTGCTGGATCGCTTCTGCAACTCCAGTTCGACATGTATCAGCCACACTGAATGTGCCTATCTGAATGTCCTCTAAGAAAACATATCCAATTGTTTCTCCATCTCTTTCAAGATCTGAAACTGCAATTTATTTATCCAAACAGACTTATTAGAATCTTAAATTCTCATTTAAAAAGAAAAGTGAAAAAGATTTACGGATGCAAGTATAAGTGATTAAATTACCAATTTCACATCCTACTCTAGTAGCCATTCTCTTGTTTCCAATATAAATTTTTTTCCCATCAATTTCTCCAGAAATGCCTTCGCCAGGAAAATTTTGATATTCTGTCACGTTTTCGGGTTGAGGTTGGATGGAGTTTGAAGACCCGAAATCCACCAGTGCAGCAGACATTGGATGACTAGACTTGCTTTCAATGCTTGCAACCCTACCAAAACTCAAAAGAAAATTTCAATATTAGAATGGGATCCATTTTAAATTCAAAGTGCTGGATACAAACAAGACAGAAATCCAAGTATTAAATTGTTGAAGTATCAAGAAGTTTGTTATTACCAGTATATTAAATTGTCCAGGCTAACGTCTTGGGAGACTGATTGGAAGCCTGTCATGGAAAATGCTCCTCTAGTTAATGTTCCTGTTTTATCTAAGGCAAGGACCTTGACTTTAGCCAAAATCTCCAGGCAGTCACCTCCCTTGATTATTAGGCCACCATCTGTTGCTGCCTTGCTCAGCGTACAAAATGTTGCAACAGGAGTTGAAAGTATAAGCGCACATGGACAGGCAGCGACAAGCACAACCAATGCAAGGTGAAACCAGTGCTTGAAGTTGTGTACCTTCAGGGCTGCCGGAATTATTGTTAAGAGGATTGAAAGCAGTATCACCCCTGCAAAAAAATAAATAAATTACATATTAAATAGCTTCCGGAGCTCGAGTCATATTTTACAATATAATGGCATACAAGGGAAAATAATGAGCTGGGGTGTAATATCTAGCAACATTGTCGATGATAAGTTGCGTTTTCGATTGGGTGTTTTGTGCCTCTTCTACAAGCTTAGACATTTTAGCCACTGCACAATCATCAGCTAATGCTGTTGTTTTTACACTTATATAACCTGTAACAAAAATTGAATCTCAGCTTAACATTTATCAAAATATGACGACAGAAAACAATCGTTAAAACAAATAAGAAAGTGGGATCATGTGATTACCGTTAAGGTTAATTGTTCCGGCTAATACTTTGGAATCCATTTCTTTGGTTACTGGAAATGGTTCTCCTGTTAAAGATTTTTCATCCACTTCACATCTCCCTTCAACAACTATTCCATCAATTGGAATAATTTCTCCCTCTTTTACAGCAAGAATAGTGTTAAGTTCAACGTTTTTGGAATCCACAATGTCTCCATTCTCGGCTAAAACTGCTTTCTGTGGAGCCAAGCTCAGCAAAGTGGACACTGCGGCAGCAGCCTATATATGTTGAAATTTGAAGGAAAATTAACTTTGCTACCCCTATATCTCTCGAAATAGAACTAAATTGAGTGAGTACCTTGTAACTGGCTATAGATTCGAGCCACTCCGCAATGGTGAATAGAAAGACTATCGAACCTGCTTCCATGAAGTCTTGGATTGCCGCTGTTCCCACAACTGCCACAAAAAAGATTAATGAAAGAAAAAAGTAATAAAAATTGAAAACTGAAAGTTTTTGGCTTAGGGTTCTGCATGATTACCTGCAATTAGCATAAGACTGTGGATGTCTATGGTCATATTTCTCGCCAAACGGTAGGATCTGGCCACAATAGGTGATAGCCCAAAGATTGCTGCTGCTAGAGATAACCATTTTAATGGTTCATAGATATATTGAAACAATGACACTATAAATAATAAACCACATCCAATGGTGTACCACTTAGGCCATCTAATTCCCTTCTTTTCTTCCCCATAGACTCGAACATTAGCCTCTAGCCCTGCCTGATTCAGTGCAATAACTGCAATCCAAGAGTAATATAAGTGAGGAGGGACAAAAGTGGTGGCGAGAAAGAAAAAAAAAAAAAAAAAAAATTTAAGAGCTTTTCTTACCAATTTGGTTTTTTGTAGTTATGAGGTCATCGTGAAACACAATGACGGTCTTCGTAGTAACATTGACCAGAATCTTTTCTACCCCATTCATGGGGTTTAGTATCCTTTCTACTAGTGGCACTTCTGAGGTGCAACATAATCCCAAAACATCGAAGTAACTTTTCGTCATACTTATTGTTACTTGAAGAATGACTGTAGGAGAAGAAAGACGGTAATTATGGCTAGATATTGAAACAGAGAGTTTGAAGAGAAGATAACAAGAAATGCTGTGAAAGAGTGATATGTGTCTATTTAAATATGTATATGCGAAGAATCAAGAAATTGGAAATACAAGAATAGTTAAGAAATCACTTTATTTATTTATTTTTCTTTCTTTTTATTTATCTTTATAGTGGAATGCATAAAGTGGTGATCAACGATATGAAAATATATGGATGAAATGATAAAGAGAGTGAAAAGAATGTGCACAAATGAATAACTACACCACACCAGCATCTTCTTGTCTATTTGTTGAGGTGTAAGTAAGTAAGTCAAAAATAAGTAGAACCAAAAATAAGGAGCTAATCATAACACCATTATCTTGAAGTGAAATAGATTTACCTGACAGAGTGCCACATAATGAGCTAATTAAAACCCTGGACTTTATTTATTTTGTTTTTCAACTCAGTATGTCTAAAATTTTTGTTTTCATTTATGTACCTACTAGTGGATTACCTGTGCCATCATCTTTGTTGGCGGTCTAGTCCTGGTGATGGTGGCAGAGGAGGTACCGGCTTTAGCGCTCGAGATGCTGATAGGAAAGCTAGGCATTGACCTGTTACTAAAATGACTAACCTAACAAAAACAGTATGACATTGTAAATTTCTACTGTGTGTGTTCTTTTTTTCCTAAGCCATGACATAAAATGTTCCGCTAAATTGTTCAACTATGACAAATGTAAATAAAAATGTTTATCTTGAGTTGTTTATCAAAGCAGGCTGCTGTACAAAAAATGACATGCCAAACGAAAACAAAGAGTACACACAATTGGCAAGCATCTTCTCCTTTGAACTGCCTACTTTTTGAACCTGCACATATAAATGATAAAATTGGGCAAGTTCTTTTCAACTGTAAGTGAGCATCCCTTTCAATAATTTCAAAAATGGAATTGGGAAAACCGAATTCAGAAGTTTGAATTCGAAATTGAAGAAACATATGTACCTGAACTGAACGGTGGTGCTGGTATTGTTGGTGGATCTGGTTATGGTGGTTCTGATGGTGTTCCTCTGTAAAGCAATCGATGTGGAAGTAATTCAATTATTTCACCCAATTTAGAATTTAGGGCTACAGGATATTTGATGATTAAATATTCGATCAAATCAAAACCATAAACTCTAAATACGAAATTGAGTACAAAACATTCGAAATCTATCCACATCGATGAAGATAAAAAAAAAGTGATTTCAATGGAGAAGAAAGAAAGAAAAATAATGAGAAGAGATAAAAGATTTCGACGGAGAAGGGGAGGCGGTGGTGCTGATAGGGATTTCGGTGGTGATGATGGCGGTGTTACTGCTGGCGCGGATGGAGGTGTTTGTGTTCGTGGTACTGATTCTGGTGATGGCGGTGGTGTTTGCTGCTGCTGCTGCTGCTGCTATAATGAGGAGATAGAAAACGTCGAAGGGAAGATGAAAAAATGGAGAAGAGAGGAGAAGAGCTTTGCATCAAAAAAAAAAAAAACAAAAAAAGAGGAGAAGAGTGTGTATTACGGACTTACCCCTTTCTTTTATGAAATTTACAACAGAAATCGAAGAAGAGATGAACACACGGAGGCACAATCGCGTAATTTATCTATTTTGCTCTCTGAAAACGCCGAGGTCTAATTCCGTCGTTTCTGGTATCAACGAATTTATTTATTTTTCGGTACACCAAACAACACCATGGTCGCTTACACCCTGTTTGGATGCAGGAGTAGAAGTCAGAAGTCCAGATTTTTTGTCTCATAAAAAATCGATTGTTCTGCTTCTAAAAGTCATCCTGAATTCTACACCCAAATTGACTTCTTGTGTTTTGGCTTCTAGAAGTCAAAAAATTATTTCTGGATTTGTATCCAAACGCAATATTATATTATAGACAAGAACCTTTCTAAAGAGAAAATAGCTGCTTAACAACGACAAACCTGGTGCACTTTTGCTCATCATAAGCATTAATTATTATTATTTTTTCTTTTATTTTGCAAGTAACATTTCATTGGAAAGACTAAGAGGAGATCAAGGTCTCAATTACATCCGCAGAGCTATCTAATATCTAGAAAGTGTTGGAAAATCAGGGTAATAGAGGATGAAAACAAAGAACGAAAAGAATCTTGTATCGCTGGAGCTTCAAGGCCTTGCGATTCTTTTCAGCAATTATTTCGACCCTTCTAATAAATAGCAAGTACAATCGGTCAGCGAATTAATGCTGTCAGGATACAATGAAGACCTAACAACGTTGTTGGATACTCCCTTGACCCAACCAAGAATATAATGTAATTGATTTTGAAGATGCTTAGAGAGAAAGAGTTTTTGATGATTGTAATGGGAAGAATCCTTCGCTATTTATAGAGGGTTTCATGTCGTTTGGAGATATCGTTTCATCTTCAAAGGACACTATCAAAGGTCGTCATCCATTAATGGGAAGAGACACAATGGCGGCAAACAAAATTGATATCAAAGATTCATACGATTAAGCGGAAGCGGGTATCGGTTCATACCTTGAACTTGAGATCCGATTAGAAAGAACAAGGAACATCAACAACAACAACAACGATTTAACACGACGATCAGCAGGTACTACAATCACGAAGGATGAGCACAAACTTGATTCACAGGCTAAGAACTTGAAACCTTTATCTCCTGATGGTAACTCTCTTTAGTGTTAGAGTTACCACTTTTCTTTTGGTAAAACTTAGGTGTGATATTGGTGGGAATCACGTAACCTCTACGCACATATTTAGAGATGCTTATATAGGGTCCAAACCCTAAAGGTATATGGAACCCTATCGAACTTGCCACATACATATGGGCGACCATATTCGGGTCCAACCCAAATATATAACATCTCCCACTCGCACATAGTATGTGTGCATTGTACCAGAAGAAACAAAAGTTCATATTAGTAAATAGCCCGTGCGGCCGTCGAGGTACCTGCATTTTT
This sequence comes from Papaver somniferum, assembly GCF_003573695.1. NCBI lineage: Eukaryota > Viridiplantae > Streptophyta > Magnoliopsida > Ranunculales > Papaveraceae > Papaver > Papaver somniferum. The sequence continues at coordinate 3,645,478 of NW_020623156.1, forward strand.
GGGGGCTCCATACTAGCAGCTCAATATGAGTCATCATAGAGACATCAACCCTAAAAAAAATGTTTGTATCTCGTAGTATCCTAGGTCCATCAAAATCTCATTGCTCTAGACTACTTTGATCCCTCTTAGAGCTAGTCTAACCCTCATGCTCGCTTATTGTAAATACATTGACACTTGTGTTGTAACTCCAGCGAGGCAACTCAAGTTTTCGAATGTGACTATAAAACATTCATGAGTTTGATGACCTTCCTCTCGCCCTATTGTCATGAAGTTTCAGAATCAACTGCTTTCCCATATATGTACCTTTTAAGCCGGATCATCCATGGCCATAAGACACATACTAAAGTAGCAATCATCGAATCTTTACTTAATAACAAAGTCAAAACTCATAAGGTTACTTGTGTATAATCTAATTATCATAGGACTCACATGGTGAGAAAAGCAGGGAACCATTTTCACACCTCCGTAGTGGTCGCAAGCACGCATAATATGAAAATGCGCTAGTGGAGTTTTACTTTTCTATACAAGTATATGTCACAAAATCTTACACTCTACAAATCTTGAATTAGTCGCAACTCTTGCGCCTAATCCGAAATTTCTAACTGCTCGCTTTCAACAAGCGCCGTAAAAGAGATTTCTTATTTGGATATCCTTAAAGGTATGATGAACAGTAGGTACATTCATCATCGATCTTCACTATAGAGATCTCATCTTGGTATTGCCAAGGCGATGCATCATCTCATCTTTAATCGCTCTCCTTAGCGCCAAAAGGTGACTTCTTATGTGAGTAATCCAGTCCATACCTGGTGACATATCAATCAAGTTTTGATATAATGCATTCTCAATGCACCAATATCAGCGTGTATATCCATGCCCATAAGTAAATACTTAATCAAAACAATGATCCATTATCAAATTGTATTGATTATTAATAAAAATCCATAAAACATATACATCTACGATCATCATGTCTTAGAAAAATAAAAATAAGGAGACATCCATTACCATCTATGTAAACCTAACGCCCTAACATGAGACAAGAAAACATCTCTTGGTATATGTTTAGTAAGGGGATCAACTATCATCAATCCTGTAGGCATGTACTCCAAAACTATTTCTTTCTTCGCAAGGGAAGCTCTAATAAAGCAAAACCTCCTATCAACGTGCTTAGTCTTTCCATGGTACTTTGGGTCTTTTGCATATGGTATCATTGATGTCCTATCAATGCGAATTTTCACCACATTAGTAGCGTGAGTGACAAATTAAAAACTCTCAAAGAACCTCCTTAACCAATTATACTCTGGTACTGCAACTTGACAAGCTATAAACTTAGATTCCATTAAAGACATAGCGACAATTGACTGTTTCTTACTACTCCATGTGATGGCCCCTCCATTTAGCAAGAAAGCATACCCTGATTTGAATTTTTGCTCTCCCATTTCGCCATTCCAGTTAGCATCACAATAACCACTGAGACGTAGATTTGTACCCTTGTAGCATAGCATGAGGTCACTCGTCCATTTGAGATACCTTAGTATCCTCTTGACATCTTGCCAGTGCTCAAAACCATGATTCGACTGGTACCGACTAACTAATCCAATAGAATACACTAGTACAAAACTACCTATCGGCCACGATAATTTACCGTGTCCAAATGTCTATGGTCACGGTAATTCATTTTTGGGAAAACGGTGGCCAAAGCCTGCGAGGCCAAAAGTCATGACATTTGGACACGGTATATTTCCGTGGCTATTTCGTGAAATCCACCGTGACTAGCACTTCAATAGTCACAGATTTTTATTGCACACCGTGGCGAATTTTCTTATTAGGTCACGAACTGGTGTATACACCGTGACCAAACTCGTTTACTGGACACGAATTTTTATATTATACCGTGACCAATTTGTGTATTGGTCTCGAATTTCATTTATCCGACGTATCCAAACCATCAAACATACACGTAAGAAGATATTGGGCATAATTTCAAGCCTCAAAACATCTTTAATTTATGCCTTGAAAAAACATAAAATAAGCAACACAGTAACAAAATCTGAATGAAATTACCACTCATTAAATCTGATAATATCGTGCAAAACAGTTTACATCTATCTTGATATATGGATTCTACTAGTTGTGGACATATCAATATAACCAGTAATTATGAAAACAAGAAAACGCGCCCACATAAAAGAGTACCAACGGAAGCCTCCAAAGAAGTTTCGAAAGGCAGTGACACTTCCATCTCATACCTACTTCATGTCTTGTTTACTGATCATATGCCTCTGCAGGCTCATACTGCAAGAGCTCCTCCAAACCCTGCCACTAGGATGTAGTTTGACTGTAAATGCATAGAAAAATGAACAAAGTGTATTCGTCAAATTACAGTAAAGATCTTACACTGCGCAAGTACCGGAGACATCCGTACACCACAAATATTAAAAATAGGCAAAGTATTAATAGAAAATTTCATGAACTTATATTGCAATTTATATACAACGTCACAAAGTAAGACTTGAAGAGTATTTCTGTGGATTTTTATATGTTCCTCCATATTTTAAGTTCCCCGACTTTCCCTTTCCAAAATGAAATTGGTAATCTTCTTGTTAACTCAATGACTTGGTGGAAAAACGTTTGAAGATGGACTTTGAAATAACAAAATATTCTGCCAGAAAATGAAGACTAGATTGCCTATCAAGTGGAAAGGTCTAGAACACAAAACAAGACTAGAGCAGAATCTCGTCATATATATCGACAAAAACAAGGAGAGAACTTGCTTTCGAAAGAAAACTTTTCTCATTATTCTTTTCTTACTGGTCATTAAGCAAAAAGTATAATAGGTTTTATTTTTGTGGTTAAAATTGTAACTTTCAAGTGCCCTTTGACTTACCTTACCTAGTTTATGCCCCACTTCCAGTACCAATTACAACTTACAAGTGCCTGCTACATCTTTGTTTATTACTGGATCATTGACAATAAGAAGCCTGATCCAAATCCCGAAACTCCTGAAATCAAAAATGAACTAAGAAAGGATGGGAGATAGACAGACGGACGTACATATAATAGGTACCCTGAGAGAGAGTATCCCTTATTTTAGCTGAAGGGCGTTTGGAGCGTGACAGGGAGATATGGTAAGAACAATTATCTTTGTTTTCCTCCAAGCTGGAGTCTGTTAACTGGCATACTAATCACAAAATGCATAACAACAAGGCTAAACAATGGAATACTCAGCAGGGTTAAATTACCAAGGCTTCCCTTAACGTAGTGGGATAAGCAGCTAGCCGAGCGGTGAGATAAATCACTAAATACATATCAGCAAGGCTTAATGAAGGAGTACTAGTCTAACATCTGAAAACTTGACAGGGTTAAATTACCAGGACTTCGTCTTCGCTTAACTAGTTGGATAAGCATAAGCAGCTATCCAAGCTGTAGAATAGTATGAAAGTTGATCCAGAACTGCACGTTCCATACATGGGATCACCTGTTAAGTTTAATTCTTTGGTTAATTAAAGTTGATCACTTTATTCCAGTGAGTATCCACAGAAAAGAAATACCCCTACTCAAAAAAATCGTATAACATGCATACAAATTTGTATCAATGTTGAAAAGTGGATGAGAGAGTAAGTGTTGTTTCTAGAGTATATGTTGATGTAAGTTGAGTTATACTTACAACTTCGACATTCATACAAAAAGCTATTAAAAATTGTTATTCGGGGAAGTTGAACTAATCATGAAAGAGAGTAATACTAATTATTGTGTACTATAGAACCACAGTAAGTCATCTATAACTAGAACATGGGGACCTGAGACCAAATTACAGATTGAACTTCAGATGGATCTTCAACATGGCCTACACTCAAAGGTAAGGAAGCATGTTGTAAATTGCTTCTTTATCTTTGGCAACAGGCACCTGTGGTTGCGCATGAAATGGTCCCGAAGAAAGTTTAGATGTATAAAGATTTACATAGTAAAAAAACAGAAAAATGATAATGATTAAATCACATACCCGTATGACTTGTATAAGCATTAGCCAGTTCTCCATTTCGTTGAGCAGACAATACCTTATCATGGTATTGAGGATCTTTGGTGCTGAGGGTGCCTAGGTCAAAGAGACCAGTTCAGAACTAAGATTTACAAGGTATAAATGGAGGAAAAAGAAGGCATACAAGTTACAAGAAAACTGTCAGAATGAAATCAGTTTTCACCTCAATAAAATGCACCCATAAGAATTGTCTTCATCAAGAAAGTCATAGTTTATCCCGCATCTATAGAAAATAACAACTTCACATATCAGATATAATATTGTCCACATTTACTGAAACACAACCAGCTACAATAAGGACAAAACTGACCGGTCATGTGAAGAACGCTAATATATATCAGATTAAAATTGGATCCTCATCCTTCCATGACTGCTAACTAAAAGCTGAGCAACACCTCCGACAGCAATAAACATCAATTTCCCATGATTGGGTATTGTACTTTCAAGTCTTCGGATTATTCAGATAATCGAATTTGTGCTAAAAGGATTAAATACATGCAATAAAGAAGAAATCGGACAACTTAAAAAATCAGCACAACATATCATACTAAAACTACAAAGATATCTAATATCTCCACTGCGGAAACAAAAATTTACCTTCAAATCAACCACATAAAACTGAACGATAACAAAATTATGTTTAATATACCCTAACCAGCTTTGATCAAGGTTAAATAGTTTACACCCACACAATAATATAATGATAATATAAAGGTACCAAATCATATTCGCAAACTGGATTTTTTTTGTCTTTCAAGAAGGGGAATTCGATTTCTTCCTTCACTAACAATGCACCATGGAATCCATTCCGATGTCTCAACTGGATTACTTGTCATTCTGATCTTTGCACCATGGAAGCCAGTTCATCTTACAAATAGGTATCAAAAAAAAAAAACCAAGGAAGATACTAGCGTACCTTTCAAATAATGAGAAAAAATATGGATCTCCGACACTCTAGCAATGTTTATTTAAGGGTACCTAATTTAAAAATTTAACTCCAATAAAAATTGGAAAAACAATTCGTCACAATTTTAGATAAGAAATTAAACCCCGAGATACAAAGAATTCCCCTATTTCACAACTGCAAATTATTAGATCAATTAACCAAAACCGAGTTCAAGAACTTAATAGTGTGCTCAGAATCTTACCAGAAAAAATCCAAGCCACTTGAACTTAATCGACATCAGTTTCGCCATAAAATTGGTTTTCCTTAAATCCATAAGATGACAACTGAAAACCCCAAACCGTTGAACGAAATACTTGTTTTTACTGCGTATTCATCTAGGTTTGATACAAAAAAAATTGAACAATGTAATAGAAAGAGATAATAACGATTGGAACTTCCGATTCAAACTCCACAGGAAACGGAAATAAAAAAGTTGAGTTGGAATGACAGAGAGAAGAAAGACGGGAATGATTTACCTAAAACATAAAGATGATGAGAGAAGATGAAGTGGAAGTCCAGTGGGATGAGCGTGGGGTTGTAGATCGTGGGAGTATAGAAGGTGGGTTGAGAGACCAAGGCAGTTTTATCCCGTTTAAAAGACGTGGACTGGTGTTTAGACACGGAACCATATTTTCCCGTGACAAACTAAACTTTCGTCTCGTTTATAGGTAGCACCGTAACTAGGTCAACCGTGACCAAAGACCATAATTATACTAGTGATAACATATGTCAGGCCGAGTACACATCATAGCATACATGATGCTCTGAATTTCGTTGGAATAGGGTACCCGCGACAAGATGTAGATCTGAGACGTAGATTTGTACCCTTGTAGCATAGCATGAGGTCACTCGTCCATTTGAGATACCTTAGTATCCTCTTGACATCTTGCCAGTGCTCAAAACCAGGATTCGACTGTAACCGACTAACTAATCCAATATCATAACATATGTCAGGCCGAGTACACATCATAGCATACATCATGCTCTGAATTGCGTTGGAATTGGGTACCCGCGACATCCTGTCTTTCTCTTCAGGGGTATTAGGGCACATCTCAAGTCTTAAGTTATGACCTTAGCAACTGGTGTGTCTATGGGCTTGCAATCTTTCATGTGAAATCGCTCAAGAACCCTTTTAATGCAAGTCTCTTGTGACATACCCAAAAGTATTTTTGAACGATCTCTAAGGATCTTTATCCCGAGAAAATATATAACTTGCTTCTCCCATGTCCTTCAACTCAAAAGTTGAGGACAACCACTGTTTTGCGGAGACAACAATTTCCATGTTACTTCCAGCTATAAGGATATCATCAACATATAAGGACATGATAAGGAAACCTTTATCAAACCGTTTAACTTACAATCACCAAGGATGAGCACAAACTTGATTCACAGGCTAAGAACTTGAAACCTTTATCTCCTGATAGTAACTCTCTTTAGGACCACTTTTCTTTTGGTAAAACTTAGGTGTGATATTGGTGGGAATCACGTAACCTCTACACACATATTAGAGATGCTTATATAGGGTTCAAACCCTAATGGTATATGGAACCCTATCGGACTTACCACATACATATGGGAGACCATATTCGGGTCCAACCCAAATATCTAACATCTCCCGCTCGCACATAGTGTGTGTGCATTGTACCAGAAGAAAGAAAAGTTCATATTAGTAAATAGCCCGTGCGACCGTCGAGGTACCTGCATTTTGGGAGCTCCGTACTAGAAGCTCAATATGTGTCAGAATAGAGACATCAACCCTTTAAGATAAATGTTTGTATCTCGTAGTATCCTAGGTCCATCAAAATATCATTGGTCTAGACTACTCTGATCCCTCGAAGATCTAGTCTAACCCTCATGCTAGCTTCTTGTAAATACATTCACACTTGTGTTGCAACTCCATCAAGGCAACTCAAGTTGTCGACTGTGAATATAAAACATCCATCAGTTTGATGACCTTCCTCTCGCCCTATTGTCATGAAGTTTCAAAATCAATTGCTTTGCCAGATATGTACCTTTTAAGCCGGATCATCCATGGCCATAAGACACATACTAAAGTACCAATCATCGAATCTTTTCTTAATAACAAAGTCAAAAGTCATAAGGTTACCTGTGTATAATCTAATTATCATAAGACTCACATGGTGAGAAAAGCAGAGAACCATTTTCACACCTCCGTAGTGCTTGCAAGCACGCATAGCATGAAAATGCGCTAGAGTGGAGTTTTACTTGTCTATACAAGTATACGTCATAAACTCTTACGCTCTACAAATCTTTGACTTAGTCGCAACTCTTGCGCCTAATCTGAAATTTCTAACTACTCGCTTTCAACAAGCGTCGTGAAAGAGATTTCTCATTTGGCTATCTTTTAAGGTATGATGAACAGTAGGTACATTCATCATCGATCTTCACTATAGAGATCTCATCTTAGTTTTTCCAAGGCGATGCATCATCTTATCTTTGCTCGCTCTCCTTAGCGCCAAAAGGTGACTGCTTATGTGAGTAAGCCCTTCCATACCTGGTGACATATCAATCAAGTTTTGACATAATGCATTTTATATGCACCAATGTCAGCATGTATATCCATGCCCACAAGTAAATAATTAATCACAACAATGATCGATTATCAAATTGTATTGATTATTAATAAATATCCATAAAACATATCCATCTACGATTATTAGGTCTAAGAAAAATAAAAAAATAAAGAGATATCCATTACCACCTACGCAAACCTAACGCCCTAACATGAGACAAGAAAGAATCTCTTGGTATAGTTTTAGTAAGGGGATCAACTATCATCAATTATGTAGGCATGTACTCCAAAACTATTTCTTTCTTTGCAAGAGCAGCTCTAATGAAACAACACCTCCTATCAATGTGCTTAGTATTTCCATGGTACTTTGGGTGTTTTTCATAAGCAATCATTGATGTGCTATCAGTATGAATTTTCACCGCATCAGTAGCGTGAGTGACAAATTCAAAACTCTCAAAGAACCTCCTTAACAAATTAGATTCTTGTAATGCAGCTTGACAATCTACAAACTCACATTCCATTGAAGACATAACGACAATTGAATGTTTCTTACTACTCCATGTGATGGCCCCGCCATTTAGCAAGAAAGTATACCATGATGTGCATTTTTGCTCTCTCATTTCGCCATTCCAGTTAGCATCACAATAACAACTGATACGTAGATCTGGACCGTTGTAGCAGAGCATGAGGTCACTCGTCCCTTTGAGATACCTAAGTATCCTCTTGACTGCTTGTCAGTGCTCAAAACCAGGATTCAACTGGTACCGACTAACTAATCCAATAGCATGGCATATGTCAGGCCGAGTACACATCATAGCATACATCAGGCTCCCAATTGCGTTGGAATAGGGTACCCGCGACATCTTGTCTTTCTCTTCAGGGGTATTAGGGCACATCTTAAGGCTTAAGTTCTGACCTTTAGCAACTGGTGTGTCTATTGGCTTGCAATATTTCATATGAAATCGCACAAGAACCCTTTTAACGTAAGTCTCTTGTGACATACCCAAAAGTCTCTTTGAGTGATCTCTAAGGATCTTAATCCCGAGCACATAACTTGCTTCTCCCATGTCCTTGATGTGATTTTCAATTGAGTTGTACTGAAAAGGTTCGTTGAGACTTGTGAAAGCAAAATAATTTAAACTTAAAAATTAAAAAAAACTTAACTCAAAATTTTATTTCAAGATATGAGAAAATAACTAAGACACTGATTCCACTATTACACATGAATGAATGATGGTAAATAACCCAAAACTCTAATTATCTTTAAGTCCTTTATTTTCTTAACTCACAAATAATCAGGCAAATTCTCCAAACTTAATTGTATCCTCTAAGCATAGATTATATAATCAAAGCATAACCTATCTACCTGAATCACAACTAATGAAGAAAATTATGCAAACAATTATAAACTCTGCAAAAGCAGTGATTGAGTGAATTATAATTAAATATTAGAGAAAATATAATAGTTACCAAATTATTCATGCGTAAATAGCTTCCTCATTGCCTTGGTTGTGAGAGAATTACCACATCATCATGTTGGAAACACGCTCGAAATTCATTATTATTGCTCAAAAATGGTTTACAAATGATGAAAAGGGAGAAATATAATGAAAACCGGGTTTGTAACAGTTATATGTGTTACAAACCAGAACGACCTACAATATGTTTCACTGATACTGTAGATATACGACCCACGGATAAGTGTCGTTGTCACTGTTGGAAAACGACTGTCCTGGTAAGTCTGTTCTTCGTGTTCTTCAGCTTTGCAGCAACAGAAATGGAGTTTCTGCAATTTGATCTTCTCGACTCTCTGGTGCTCCATTCTTCTCCCAAGCTCTCCATCCCCCTTTATGAAACACCAACACCCTTTATATAGCCAGTAGCACCAAGAAATCTCGCTATAACTCAAGATAATTCTCTCTTAACTCGGCCTTGATGAAAAATATTTTGGGAATATTTTCTTCCCTGATTCATCTTCTCACGCTGTTTCCCCACGCCAAATTACTCTCAACGCATCCAGTCATTGTCCAGAAGTGTTCCAACATGCAGCAGCCACGCGAAAATCTCTTGGTCACTCAATCAGTACTCGGAATGGAAAACCAACCCGTGATGCTCTGATTTCATACCTTGGGTTATCTAACCAAATTTGATCGAAAAAAACATCCATACCAGCTTTTTTATGACAAATCACATTTACCCATGAAGTTTCAGGGATTAAATCTCACTAAATCACGTCCAAACATTCGATTGAAAATCTTCCAGTTCTCTTCACCATTTTCCCGCCAAAGAAAATTTTTGAATTTGTTAAAGAAGGTCACCCCTTATCCAGTGGTCGCCCCTTATCCGTTGCTGGAGTCCGAATAACATATGTCCTCCGGGGTGCCTTTAACAACTTTTTGAGCCGAATTTTCCATCAATATTTATTTCCAAAAAAATACCTACAAACACACAAAACACCATAATAAGGACGAAAACAAGTACTAACAATACGAAACATTGAGGACAAATTAGACTCATAAATGCGTCTATCAAATACCCCCAAACTTATTATTTGCTAGTCCTCGAGCAAAACTAAAAAAATAAATAAAATCGAGTTAATCTCGGGAGGGTTTATCAGAGGTGTACCCCCAAAACCATTACTCCAGACCCTAGCTATCTACTCAGAACCTTGGAAGGCACTAAAGAATCTTGGTTGGCATACAATCACTGACTACAGGAGGAAGTACCCTGATGCGAAATTCCAATTGTTGTACACGAGTTTGCACTCAAGCATACTAAAATTCATATAAAGTGACAGAGCTCTACTCAGATAGTTTATGTACATCATAACTGGAGTCAACCACTCACATGGAAAGATTAAGAAGATGGATAAAGAAAAAGATGGTTTAAAGTGAACGGTGTTTCCCATATCTGTCTGAAGGCCTCTGCCAGGATGAACCTATCCTAATGGACTGAGATACCGGTCAGACTAATATCAACACAACTGGCATATACAAGGGGACCAACGGTCGATAATCCTAACTCTAGGTCAACACAACTGGCATATACAAGGGCACCAACGGTCGAATTTATTGAAATTATTCTGGTTAGTCTGATGGTCTGGTCTCAATACTCAACTTTTTTTTTGTCTTTTTTTTTTTTGAAATCTCAATCACTCTATTTCACCCTAGCAATGGTAACAACTTGAATCGTGTGCCCCACCAAATCACTTAAAGAAAATAAAAATAGAAGGATTAGGATTCAACGAGAAATGGCGAAACTATCATGTATTTTTTTTTTTTTTTTT
>NW_020623156.1:3656407-3663120 GCF_003573695.1 Papaver somniferum
TTTTTTAATTCTAACACCTGAGCTCTGTGCTTTTATGAATAGACTCTTTAGATGTTTCCATCTAATCAGATTGGTTCCTCAACTCCTACAACCAAGATGTTCCCATCCACTTAGATTGGTTAGTGACAACCTTAATAAGCATAAATTTCTAGGCTCCGGAGTTTCTTTATTGCAACTAAAAGCTAAAAAGTTTCTTCCCCATCCCCAAACTTAAATCTAACATTGTCCTCAATGTTTCTAATGAAAGAGCAATACCAAAAAGTAAATTAACTCGAGGAATCAGTAAAAATAGAAGTCGGAAAGATAGTACCCGGGTGAAGAGAGAAATCAAAAACTAATATACAACATACAATCGCCTCGATGGTCAATCAAGGGTAAACAGGGTCCTACAGAGGGACCTCCTCAGCATCACCTGTAGGAAAGGGCTCTAAAAAGGGTTTCAATCTCTGACCGTTAACCTTCGAAGAACTACTACCATCTGGTGTCTCAATTTCAACAGCTCCGTGAGGAAAGACAGTGCGAACTATAAAAGGACCCGTCCACCGAGAACGTAACTTCCCAGGGAAAAGATGCAAGCGGGTATCATACAGAAGAACTTTTTGACCTGGAGAAAATGACTTCCGTAAAATATTTCTATCATGCACAAGTTTCATTTTGTTCTTATACTCCTTCGCACTATCGTAAGCATCTATACGAATCTCGTGCAACTCAAGTGAAAAATTTAGCTGCTTATCAGCCCAATAAGATCTATGTTCTAACTCAACAGGTAAGTGACATGCCTTTCCATAAACAAGCCGATAAGGATACATTCCAATGGGGGTCTTAAACGCAGTACGGTAAGCCCATAAGGCATCAGTAATCCTAGACGACCAGTCTTTCCGATTAGGATTAACTATTTTCTCTAATATACGTTTTATCTCCCTATTGGAAACTTCTACCTGACCACTAGTCTGTGGATGATACGGGGTAGCTACCTTATGTGTAATACCATATTTCTTCATCAAAAGCCTAAAAGGTCCATTACAAAAGTGCGACCCTCCATCACTAATTATAGCTCGCGGTGTATCAAAACGTGTAAGTATATTATCTTTCAAGAACTCAATCACAACCCTATGGTCATTGGTTTTACACGCAACCGCCTCAATCCACTTAGAGACATAGTCTACAACGACAAGGATGTAAAAGTTACCAAAAGAATTAGGAAACATACCCATAAAGTCAATACCCCACACATCAAAGACCTCAACAACTAAAATAGGTTTCAAGGGCATCATGTTCCTACGGGATATGGTTTCTAATTTCTGGCAACGTTCACAAGTCACACAGTAACTGTGGGAGTCTTTAAACAACGAAGGCCAATAGAATCCACACTGCAATATCTTAGCCGCAGTCTTCTTAGCACTAAAGTGACCCCCACAAGCATGATCATGACAAAAGGAAATAATACTGGACTGGTCACTCTCAGGTATACATCTCCTAATTATCTGGTCTGGACAATACTTAAACAAATAAGGATCATCCCAAAAGAAGTGCTTAACCTCGGCTAAAAACCTAGAACGATCTTGTTTACCCCAATGTTGGGGCATTCGACCGGTAACAAGATAGTTCACTATATTCACATACCAAGGTAGTTGGGTAACAAAGAACAATTGTTCATCAGGAAAGCTATCCCTTATAGGAAGGGAATCATCAGGGGAACTAACAACTAGCCTAGACAAGTGGTCTGCTACAACATTTTCGGCACCCTTTTTGTCTCTAATGTCTGGAGAAAACTCTTGCAACAAAAGGATCCACCTAATCAATCTAGGTTTCGTATCCTTCTTAGACAGAAGATATTTCAAAGCGGCATGATCAGTATATATGACGATCTTAGAACCTAAGAGATAGGGTCTAAACTTGTCTAAGGAAAACACAATGGCTAACAATTCCTTCTCGGTAGTGGTATAGTTTAACTGGACATCATTCAGAGTTTTGCTAGCATAGTAAATCACATGAAGTAATTTGTTTTCTCGCTGACCTAGCACAACACCAATAGCATAATCTGAAGCATCACACATGATCTCAAAGGGTAAGTTCCAGTTGGGTGCCTGGACTATGGGGGCGGTAGTGAGTAAAGTCTTGAGCTTCTCAAAAGCCTCTAAACAAGCATCATCAAAGACAAACTTAACATATTTTGCAAGCGAATTGCAAATAGGTCTAGAAATCAAACTAAAATCCTTAATGAATCGACGATAAAAACCTGCACGCCCTAAGAATGACCTAATATCTCTTACGGTTTTTGGGACCTGTAAAGTCTTAATAAGGTCAACTTTGGCTTTATTTACCTCTATACCCTTAGAAGATACGATATGCCCTAAAACAATTCCTGAACGAACCATGAAGTGACATTTCTCCCAATTAAGCACTAAATTCTTTTCCTTACACCTAGTCAACACTAGTGACAAATGATGCAAGCACTCATCGAAAGACGAACCAAACACTGAAAAATCATCCATAAAGACCTCTAAGAACCGTTCTACCATGTCGGAAAATATGCTCATCATGCAACGCTGAAAAGTCGCAGGGGCGTTACATAGCCCGAAAGGCATGCGTCTATACGCAAAGGTACCAAAGGGACAGGTAAAAGTAGTTTTTTCTTGGTCTTCTGGAGCAATAACGATCTGATTGTAGCCTGAGTAGCCATCTAGAAAACAGTAATGACTATGTCCAGCTAATCTCTCTAGCATTTGGTCGATAAAGGGAAAGGGAAAGTGGTGCTTCCGAGTGACCTTGTTCAATTTCCTATAGTCAATACAAACACGCCAACCCGTGGTCACCCGGGTCGGGACTAACTCATTGTTATCATTCTGGACTACAGTAATACCGGATTTCTTGGGAACAGCCTGAACGGGGCTGACCCACTTACTGTCTTAAATGGGGTAGATAATGCATGCATCTAACAGCTTAAGAACCTCGGTTCGAACTACTTCTTTCATATTAGGGTTTAGTCTTCGTTGCATCTCCCTAGAGGGTTTGGTATCTTCCTCTAAATAGATCTGATGCATACAAACAGTAGGACTTATACCCTTAATGTATGCTATGGTCCACCCTAAAGCTTCCTTGTTGTTTTGAAGAATGGTCACTCGCCTACTTTCCTGATCACTATCCAAGTCGGAAGCAACAATCACAGATAAAGTATCAGACGGGCCTAAAAACACATACTTCAGGGTATCTGGCAATGGTTTTAGGTCCAACTTAGGAGGCTCTTCTAACGAAGGAATTAGGGTAGACTTAGAAACTGGTAGTGGTTCGAACTTAGGTTTCCATCCGTTACTAGTGTCTAACAAAGGGGTTGAATCTAACAAAGCATTCACCTCATTAATCACATTATCATCATCGAAATCAACCCCAAAGTGAGCTAGGCATTTCTCTAACGGATCTTCTAACAAAATGTTTGGTAATGACTCCTCGACTAATGTTCCTATCATGTTTACCTCTTCTATGCTCGAGTCATCTAGTTCAGAGGGTAGATTACTAATATGAAATACGTTCAGCTCAATAGTCATATTACCAAAAGACAAATTCATAATACCAGTTCGACAATTAATGATCGCGTTGGATGTAGCTAAAAATGGGAGACCTAAAATTACCGGTATCTGGTTCTTTGGGTCAGGGACAGGTTGAGTATCTAGGATAACAAAATCCACTGGATAAATAAACTTGTCGACCTCAATAAGAACATCCTCGATCACACCACGAGGAATTTTAATGGACCTATCAGCTAACTGAAGTGTCATCTGGGTAGGTTTCATATCACCAAGTCCTAGCTTGAGGTACACATAGTATGGAAGTAAATTCACACTGGCTCCTAAGTCAAGCAAAGCTTTATCAACACAGTATTTACCTATTGTGCAAGAAATGGTAGGGGACCCTGGGTCTTTATACTTAGGAGTAGTGGTATTCTGAATAATGGAACTCACGTGACTAGCTAGGAAGGATTTCTTTTGGACACTAAGCTTACGCTTTCGTGTACACAAGTCCTTAAGAAACTTGGCATAAGCGGGAATCTGCTTAATCGCATCCAACAATGGTAGGTTGATAGTTACCTCCTTAAAAACCTCCAATATATCATTAAAGTTGGACTCCCTCTTAGTTGGAACTAGAAGCTGGGGAACGGGGCTCTGGGAACAAAACCGGGCTCAATAGGACCCTTTTTGGTCTCTTTAGAGACTATATCAGTCTCCTCATTTTCTGGCTCAGAAGGGTGAACTACAACATGTTCACTTCCAGGCATGGTGACCTTATTGTCAACTTTCTTCCCACTCCTAAGGGTTGTAAAAAATTCACATGATCAGATGGTCTTTCACCTATTTCATTAATTCCTCTAGGGTTGGGTTGAGTCTGACTAGGAAACTTACCTCTTTCTCTTAAATACTCATTTATCTGACTAACCTGGTTTTTCAAATCGGAAATAGCCTGAGAGTTAGCCTGACCTATTCTCTTATTTTCTTCTAAACCTTGAGCAACAGATTGCTGAAACTGCACAGTGTTACGAGTTAACAAAGCAAGAGACTCTTCTAAACTCATAATCTTCTTATCCGAAGGGTTCTGAAACTGTGCCTGAGCTGAAGGATTCTTAGCATAGCCAAAACCTGGGAAACCTGAGCATTAATAGACTGACCTTGATTCTGGCCCTTGGACCAAGAAAGGTTTGGATGGTTTCTCCAGCCAGGGTTATAGGTTTCTAAATATGGGTCAAACTTCTGTCGGTTATCAAACCTAGTGTTGTTATAAAGAGCATTGGCTTGCTCTTCAATAGCAAGGCCTTCCCAAAAAGGCTCATTTCTTCCACTACTACCACTAGAATGACCTAATTCTAAGGCTTCTAACCTTTTGGCTATAGCTGCTATTTTGGCATCTGACTCATAAGTTTCTTCTACCCTATTAACATTTTCTCTACTTAGAAGAATTGTTTTCTGGGGTTCCCTACTATTTTCCCATTGTTG
Source organism: Papaver somniferum (assembly GCF_003573695.1). Taxonomy (NCBI): domain Eukaryota; kingdom Viridiplantae; phylum Streptophyta; class Magnoliopsida; order Ranunculales; family Papaveraceae; genus Papaver; species Papaver somniferum. Next base: position 3,661,393 of record NW_020623156.1, read on the forward strand.
GGTCTTATCGGCGATTTCATTCAAAAATGTCATCGCTTCATCAAAAGTTTTATTCTCAAACCCACCTGTGGGTAAGGACTCAACCATGGTTGTTGTTGAATAATCTAAACCCTTGTAGAGGATCTGAACTAACCTAACCTTCTCGAAAACATGATGAGGACATTGAGATATCAAGTCATTGAACCTTTCTAAGTACCTATATAAATATTCTCCCTCTTGTTGGGAAAAAGTACAGATTTATGTCCTAATAGACGATGTTTTATGCCTTGGGGAAAACTTATGTACAAAGGCAGAAGTAAGTTGGTCATAGGTTTCAATTGACTTAGAGGAAAAACTATACAACCAAGATTTGACTTTATCTTTTAAGGAAAAGGGGAATAACCTAAGTTTCAATGCATCATCACTTAGGTTTTTAATTTTCAGAGTGCTACAAACTTCCTCAAATTCCCTAACATGAAAATAGGGGTTCTCATTCTCTTTTCCTAAAAACATTGGGAGCATCTGTAAAGTCCCAGTTTTTAGTTCATAATTTGCCTCGGTTTCAGCTAACTTGATACAAGATGGACAAGAGGTCCTAGTTGGGTTTAACAAAGCTTTCAAAGTTTCCATTTCTGGCACTACCAAAGGACTAGGAGTATTTTCTTCACTAATTGTCAAGTTTTCAAAGCTGAAATTTCCAAAGACAGGGCTCTCAAAAGAAGAGTCTTCGAGGTCCCCGCCCCTTCACAAGAAGAACTACTAGGTTTGTCACTAATCAAACGACCTAGAGTGTTTCTTTTCCAAGCCCGCTCTCTAATGACCTCAGGCATACACTAGAAAAACAAAAATACAAAGAAAAATCCTAAAATGAAGGGAATATCCAAGCAAACACAAACAAGGCTGACTCCACCACAACAAACTTACTGATTTCTAGCAAACAAAAAGCATGATGGCTCCACTTAGATTGTTTCTAGACCAGCTTCTAATCCTTCGAAAAGGAATTCGTTACAATTGAAGCAAACCCCTATGGAATCAATCCGAGTCAAAGTAAATTGAATAGAGGCGAGGGAAGCTCAGTGGAGCTTTGATACCCAAGGCCTCACCGGTATTACAAGGCGGTGCATTCACGCATTCAACTCACATAAACCATCATGAACTTCGAAGCATGCTTAAAAGGGTAACCAATATTTTTCGAACGACTTTCCTACTAAGCTCGTTACCCTATATGTCTCGTTCTATTCCAAATTTTAAAGCTTAGGTTCGCGATAAGTATCGTTTTCCTAAGGCGGGCAAGAATAGAACGGTGATGAAATCCGAACCCTTATCTTGTATGGACAGTCCTTTCCCTTTACTAGGAAATTAAAGCATCCGTATTCAGTTCCTCGACATATATGCAAACGAAGTAATACAGTAACTCGCTAGCAGGGGATTCGCGAGTGTTTTGACAAGCTTACCTCCCGTTCCAGACGGGGGATGAACCGCTGAAGTCGACTCGGGCCACGACTACTATGTCATGTGCGAACCCGAGGGGCCGAGGCGATATTGTAATCGCCGTCCTTCTCTGCAAAAAATTTAATATTTGAAATACTACCGTTCCTTAGGGTTAAAAAAATAAAAGAAAGTCCAATTGTCCAAAGTCCAAAAATAAAGTGCAAAAGAAAAAGAAAATTACAAAAATAAAAGATTCCTAATACAATCTAATAAAATTCTCTCTCTCTCTCTCTCTCTTTTTTTTTTTTTTTTTTTTTT
>NW_020623156.1:3663377-3722390 GCF_003573695.1 Papaver somniferum
TTTTTTTTTATTGTTCTTTTCGCTTCGTCTTTTGATTCCAAATCTTTAAGTAATCACCAACAGCTTTGGCAACTTCTTTTTATTTCGCTCCAAATTCCAAAAATCTGTAATGAAAAGACAAATACCAAAGAAACGTAAAATAGAACAAAGTAAAAAATAATAATAATAATAATAATAAAAACCTAAAAAAAATCAAAAAACTCTAGCATAAAGACAAGTCCGCGTCGGCGGCGCCAAAAAAAGATGTGATTTTCAATTGAGTTGTAGTGAAAAGGTTCGTTGAGACTTGTGAAAGCAAAAGCATTTAGACTTAAAAATTAAAGAAAACTTAACTCAAAATTTGATTTCAAGATATGAGAAAATAACTAAGACACTGATTCCACTATTACACATGAATGAATGATGGTAAATAACCCAAAACTCTAATTATCTTTAAGTCCTTTATTTTCTTAACTCACAAATAATCAGGCAAATTCTCAAAACTTAATTGTATCCCCTAAGCATAGATTAATAATCAAAGCATAACCTATCTACCTGAATCACAACTAATGAAGAAAATTATGCAAACAATTATAAACTCTGCAAAAGCAGTGATTGAGTGAATTATAATTAAATATTAGAGAAAATATAATAGTTACCAAATTATTCATGCGTAAATAGCTTCCTCATTGCCTTGGTTGTGAGAGAATTACCACATCATCATGTTGGAAACACGCTCGAAATTCATTATTATTGCTCAAAAATGGTTTACAAATGATGAAAAGGGAGAAATATAATGAAAACCGGGTTTGTAACAGTTATATGTGTTACAAACCAGAACGACCTACAATATGTTTCACTGATACTGTAGATATACGACCCACGGCTAAATGTCGTTGTCACTATTGGAAAACGACTGTCCTGGTAAGTCTGTTCTTCGTGTTCTTCAGCTTTGCAGTAGCAGAAATGGAGTTTCTGCAATTTGATCTTCTCGACTCTCTGGTGCTCTATTCCTCTCCCAAACTCTCCATCCCCCTTTATGAAACACCAGCACCCTTTATATAGCCAGTAGCACCAAGAAATCTCGCTATAACTCAAGATAATTCTCTCTTAACTCGGCCTTGATGAAAAATATTTTGGGAATATTTTCTTCGCTGATTTAGCTTCTCACGTTGTTTCCCCACGCCAAATTACTCTCAACGCATCCAGTCATTGTCCAGAAGTGTTCCAACATGCAGCAGCCATGCTAAAATCTCTTGGCCACTCAATCAGGACTCGGAATGGAAAACCAACCCGCGATGCTCTGATTTCATATCTTGGGTTATCTAGCCAAATTTGATCGAAAAAAACACCCATACCAGCTTTGTTATGACAAATCACATCCACCCATGAAGTTTCAGGGATTGAATCTCACTAAATCACGTCCAAACATCCGATTGAAAATCTGCCAGTACTCTTCACCATTTTCCCGCCAAAATTTTTTTTGAATTTGTTAAAGAAGGTCACCCCTTATCTAGTGGTCGCCCCTTATCCGTTGATGGAGTCCGAATAACATATGTCCTCCGGGTGCCTTTAACAACAAACACACAATATTTATTTCCAAAAAAATACCTACAAACACACAAAACACCATAATAAGGACGAAAACAAGTACTAACAATACGAAACATTGAGGACAAATTAGACATATAAATGCGTCTATCAGTCCTTCATCTCAAAAGTTGAGGACAACCACTCTTTTGTGGCGACAACAATTTCCATGTTACTTCCAGCTATAAGGATATCATCAACATATAAGGACAGGATAAGGAAACCTTTATCGGACCGTTTAACGTACACATTGGAAACAATGGCTCGATCAAGTTTTAAATACCATTGTCTGGATGATTGTTTTAGGCCATAAATAGATTTTTGGAGCTTGCAAACTTTGCGCTCTTGACCTTTAATCACAAATCCCTCTGGTTGCTCCATATAATTTTCCTCATCTAGTTCTCCATTGAGAAATGAAGTTTTAACATCCATTTGATGAAGTTCCAAATCCATATGTGCGACAATAACTATCATAAGGTGTATCTAGAAAATTCTCACCACATGGGAGAAAGTTTCCTCGTAGTCAACACCCTCCTGTTGGGTGTATCCTTTCGCCACAAGACGAGACCTATATCTTTTATCTAAACCATCCGCATTGCGTTTGACTTTGAAAACCCATTTGTTTCCAATAGCCTTACACCCTTCTGGGAGGTCAACGTATTGCCACACACCATTTATCCTCATTGATTCTATCTCTTCTTTCCGTGCAATAATCCATTTTTCCCTTATAGGAGATGACACAGCCTCTTTGAAATTCTTAGGCTCCGCGTCATCATGTGAACAAGCCATGAAACTTTCCCCCTCAATCTGAAAACGACGACGAGGGACTTTTCCACGTTCACTTTTATGAGATTGGGTATCCTGATTCGATGGAGCCAATCCAGTATCAGGTGGAACACTCCCACTTTCCCTAGGAGAACGAGGAATTTCTTCTCTATTCTCAACTAGACGAATTGGTGTGTCTTCCATTGACTCTTCCTCCTCAAAGAGGCTAAGATCTCCCCCTACCTCGTTCATTCTAGGAAAGTCCTGTTCTAGGAAATCTGCATCACGTGACTCAATCTCAGTTACACTTCCATCAGGCTTCTCACCAATGAACACATGGCCTTTTGAGTGATCAGAATATCTGATAAAGATACACTTTTTCGCTCGAGGGCCCAACTTCCCATACCGATGAGAACTGTTGTGTACATAAGAAGCCGAACCCCATGGTCGCAAATTACCCAATTAGGGTTTTCTGCTGGTCCATAATTCGTATGGGGTGGAAGGCACTGACTTCGAAGGCACACGATTAAGGACATAGGCAGCAGTCAGTAACGCAACTCCCCAAAAAGAAATAGGAAGATGAGCTTGCGCCATCATTGACCTAACCATGTCTAACAAATTACGGTTCCTTCTCTCTGCTACACCATTTTGTTGCGGAGTACCAGGAATAGTCAATTGTCTCAGGATACCTTTTTCCTCACAATACCCTTTGAATAGTTCAGATAGATACTCGCGGCCACGGTCAGTTCTGAGAGCCTTAATGCTCTTATTTAGTTGATTTTCCACTTCGCATACATAGCTTCTAAAGCAGTCAAATGCTTCTGACTTGTGGGATATCAAGTAAATATGACCATATCGCGTAAATTCATCTATGAAAGTGATGAAATAAGAGGCTCCATGTCTTGCCTTAACGTTCATTGGGCCACATATATCAGAATGAATTAATTGCAAAGGCTCAGAGGACCTTTTGGCTGTCCCAAACGGTTTTCTAATGGCTTTACCTGCAAGACAATGTTCACAGGTAGGCAAGGAGACTTTAGCGATGGGGCCTAAGAGACCTTCTCTAGCTAACCTAATCATCTTTTCTTGCCCTATATGACCTAATCTAGCAGGCCAAATCACAGAATCATTATTAACATCTGAGGAAGACGCAACTAATGAAATAGATTTCTTAGCATCACAAGAATTAGAATTGTCAATATCCAAAACCATAAAACTCAGTTGCCAGGCAAATCTTAACAGAATTACCCCCAAAAAGAAAACTAAAGCCTAGACGCAACATACTATTAACTGAAACTAAATTTCGTCGAATATTTGGAGCATAAAGTACATCATGGAGGATTAAGGTGCGCCCTTGTCGTAGTTTTAGCATATAAGTACCGATTCCAAGTACTTCTATGCTAGATGTGTTTCCCATATAAACTCCCATGCTCCCAGAAGGAACTCGACGCTAATCTAGGAACCCATCTCGGTCCCTTGCTACATGGTCGGTTGCTCCCGAATCTACAACCCACAAATGAGGAGAATGAGCAACTAATGCTTGACTAGAAACAAAACATTCATAGCGAGGAATAGGTTCAGAAATTACCTTCTTATGCTCAGTGCATTCACGAGCAAAGTGTTCTTTCTTATCACAGTTAAAGCATTTCATCTCTTCTTTGTCTTTCTTACCAGTACGCTTGCCTCTTTTGCGCTTAGGAGCGTTGGTAGTGGATGGCACAGATCCATCACGAGAATTCTTAGCAGACGAACCCTTACCCCTCTTGCGCTTAGACCCATTGGTCTTATGCGAAACAGCTTCAGAAGCGAAAACAGAACTGTCAGTCTTAGCAGCTTCCAAGCGCTCGACTTCTAGTTCCACACGACGAGAAATTTCCTCAAAAGTGCGGATATTGTCATTATGTGTCATGTTTTGCTTCATCTGATCCCAAGAATTGGGAAATGAACGAATAAAAACTTGTACCTATTGTACATCTATCATGACCTGAAGCCTCAAGTTCGCGTATCATTGACGACATTGTCCTCAAATGTTGTTTCATTGTAACATTCGGCTTCTTTTGAAAAGTGTCAAACTTCATAGTTAAAGCGCGCAACTTAGCCACAGAGGTAACTCCATATTTCTTCCTGACTGCCTCTAGCATGTCATGAGCAAATTGGTGGTTCTCAAACTCGCCAATGAGATCATTGTGCATCGAACTCATGATCATATGACGAGCACTGCGATCCTTCTTAATCCATTCCTGGTATGCCTCGAGGTTACGAAGGTGTTGAGCCGTCGTACCCTCCTCATGCCGAGGCATCAAATGCTCAGTTCTTTCCTGCAGCACATCATCATGCAAGAGAAAAACTATATTTCGGCGCCATATGTTATAGTTGTCGCCATCAATTTTTTCTCCCTTGTTCAAATCGCAATGATGTTCTTGGAAGCCATATAGTCTAACATAGTAGGAGAAAAATAATAGAAAGGGATATTAAACTTATGGCACTATACACATATTCAAAAATAATTTTGCAACATTAATCTAAATAAATAGCAAAACAACATTACAAGTCGCAAAATCGAAAAATCATTAAACTCCTAATCATCTCTCGCGCCACAAGTAATATTTTCTACATCTATTTAATATATATGCACAAGTTAATGGTTTTTGGGAATTAAACAAACTCAACCAAACAACCTCCCATTCAAATGTTTTAACATGTTATTCAATCAAAATAATAATTCAATCAAACATGTTACCAAACCAAGAAGATTATCTAATCAATCAACATGTTATCTAGACATGCAATTCAATAAGATATGAATTCAATCCAACACCATACGTGTTGTATATTAAAGAAATTAGACAACCACAACGTATAACCATTCACATGTTTTCATGGATAAAGAAATTAACTATATAATTTCAAAGAAACTCTATCATGTGAATCTAATAGGTTCTGAAAATAGTTTTATTGAATCCAGAATGTCGAAAAACCTTAGCATACCAAAATTGGAGTTGATCCGACAACCACAAATAGAGAAACAAAAGGAAAAACAAAAAAAACCCGGTCTAGACCGCGAATCGAACCTAGCTAGACCGAACCGCGAGCTGACCCACTGGACTGAACCGCGATCTGACCCACTGGACCGAACCGCGCGCTGACCCACTTGACCGAACCGCGAGTTGAATCGTCGGTCCGTTACCGAGTTGACTCGCCGATTTAACTCGGTTACTGTTCATCATCTTCTCTAAAAGTCAGCAGCGTGCAGACGCGCATGACCAACTTTGGGAGACGATATCTCACTCATACAAGCTCTGATTCAAGCAAATAATATGTCAAAAGAAAGCTGTCAGAGAGCACTATCTATCTATATTAATTTTAATTAACATGGATCGACATATATACATCAAAACAATCATCAAACCACTGCTCACAAACATGATATAAAACTAGGGTTTTACCTATATCTATCAAACCACACGTTCAAACGATATAAAACGTTCTAGGAGATCATTTTAATCAATAATGAACATACCCAATTAAATATTTCAAAACAAAACACCCTTATCAAGATCCGAAATATTTATACATCCATTAATGGTTTTTAACCCAGAAAAAAAAACAAGAACCCTAATCATGATACTATCATGTTATCAGCAACTTTCAAGCACACAAAGCATGTTATTTCAAGACACGAAAACGCATCAAACCATAGTTCACGTACCAATGTTAGAGATTTATACGATTAGGAGGAAGTGGGCATCGGTTCATACCTTGAACTTGAGCTTCGATTAGCAAGAACAAGGAACAACAACAGCAACAACAACGATTCAACACGACGATCATCAGGTACTACAATCACCAAGGATGAGCACAAACTTGATTCACAGGCTAAGAACTTGAAACCTTTATCTCCTGATGGTATCTCTCTTCAGGGTTAGAGTTACCACTTTTATTTTGGTAAAACTTAGGTGTGATATTGGTGGGAATCACGTAACCTCTACACACATATTAGAGATGCTTATATAGGGTCGAAACCCTAATGGTATATGGAACCCTATCGGACTTACCACATACATATGGGCGACCATATTCGGGTCCAACCCAAATATCTAACAGGAGAGCATACCTTATCCCAGGAGATGAAATAGTGAAAGGTCCAGAATATGATAAATTAGCTGCTTTTTTCGAAGCATATAGACAAAAGGAGGAAGCAGCAGAGAAGAAACGTAAGGCTCATGAGAAGAATTCAGAAAACAAAGAAGCTTCTTCTACTGCTAAGAAGAAGAGTAAGATATCCACCGAAGAATGAATAAAAGAATTCAGTGGAAAAGCTTATTTAGGGTTTGATAATTAAAAAGTAAGATCTACTATCTTGCCACTAAGTTTCTGTAATTTAGGGTTCGATAAATTTCTTTCTTTCCACTACTAAAATGAATAAACGTCCTTCAAATTTCTAATTTCTTTATCTCAATTGGTTTTTGGTGCATATTAGCAGTTTCATTACAAGATCCAAGGTTGTGATAAAGTCTTCCCTTTAAGCCAAGGTTCCAAGATCCGTCCACAAGTGGAGTCATTTTGCTCTGCATGAAAGATAGTATTAATTTACTTTTGAATGTAGTTGGAAGAAGTAGGATTCCCACACACCATATATATATATATGTTTGCTAAACATAGTGCAGACATGAACTGGTGTGTGGAAATCCAACCTCTTCGAGCCACATCCTAAATGTCGACTTGTTCAATTAAGCGTTTTCCATAGACGATCTATGGCATGGGATGACTACTATATAGAGATGGGGTTATACAAATATTTAGCAGTAGTATGAACTGAACCAACCACACCACCACGAAATCCCCGCACCAGGATGTCTCGTTAAATTAAGCTTCATTTCAGTACCAAGACAAGACCAGCACCAGCACATTTAGAAGAATCAGCAAAACTGTGAATGGAACTTTCCTTGGTGCTTTTCTGGTAATGGTGGTTGTTTTCGTCACACTGCTGATTTTTGTATGACCCCAGCTCTATACTCTTAAGCAAAAATTTCTATTGATAGGTAGGTAGCTCTCTAAAATGTTACTCTTATAGGAAATATATATGTAGAACGAGCATAAACATCAAGAAATCTCGATTGATTGTCATTGCATTAATTATACGAGTCTGGTTCATCTGTATCCACGGTATGTCTATCATTTTCAATATAATAAGAGACTCCAAAGATTTTTAAAGTTTAGTGTTTATTAATGTTCAAAATATTGGGTCTTATTTCTATTACACGTATACCTGTTCCAGTATTGACTCATCTGACACAAAATATGAAGGCCGTGTGGGTAAAGGTAGCGTAACTGAGTTGCTAGTAAGCATCATAACAATCACAGCCATGGTAGGTCTATCAGCAATACTGTCTTGAACACATAACAGTGCAATGTGGATACATCTCGTTACTTCGCTTCTCGAACATTTCTCTTTCAAACATGAATCTAAGAATTCCAGGGCTGAATTATTCTGCCAATATCTCCACGCCTGTAGCGATAGACCAGGCTTAGAAACAGAAATTAACTCCCAAGCTTCCAATTCTACAAATCCAGGGCGAAATAACTTTTAAGCTTTCATACTTACATAAGTTAGAAGATCTTGAGCTTCTGTACCTTCTATTACTGATTCATAACACGAGATGTTCTTCTTTCCACTAAGAATTTCGAGAATTAAGACACCGAAACTAAAAACGTCAGACTTGGCAGAGAAATGTCCATGCAGTGCATACTCTGGAGCCATATATCCACTGCAATATCAAATTCAATAGTATTTTGTTAAAATAAATATTAATTCAGATTTATTATCTATTTGAAGTGTTTGCATGCATGTACTTACTATGTTCCAACGACTTTATTTGTATTATCTTGGGTTTGATCTACCACAAAAAGCCTAGCCATTCCAAAATCTGAAATTTTTGGAAGCATATCTGGTGCTAACAATATATTGCTAGTCTTGAGATCTCTATGAATAATCCTTACTCGAGAATCCTCATGAAGATACAAAAGACCTCGTGCAATTCCTCCAATAATCTTGTATCGACATTCCCAATCCAAACATGTCCGTTTCATATTGTCTACATATACATTAACCAATATATATACACAATCATCAACTTATTAAGCCACAAATTTCATATGTAAATAAGTAACTTATATACATACCAAATATGAAATGATCGAGGCTTGAGTTCATTAGTTCGTAGACGAGCAATTTCTCTTGTCCATGCAAGCAAAAGCCTAATAGTCTCACAAGATTCCTATGTTGAAGTTTAGCTAATAATAAAACTTCATTCTTAAACTCCTGATCACCTTGACCTGAACTCTTAGAGAGTCTTTTCACAGCAATTTCTTGTCCATCAGACAATGTACCCTGAAGAAACCAACAAGTTGGAATTGAAAATTCTTAATAATCCACCTAAATGAAACTTTTAATATTAACATAAACATTGCAATATACCTTATAAACAGTGCCGAATCCACCTTGCCCGAGCTTATTAGCTTCGGAGAAGTGATCCGTTGCAATATTTATTGCATCGAAGTTAAACTGTAGTGATTCCGCACTTGAAATATCTTGATCCACATCTTGGGCTATGACACAACAACACAGTAATACAATTAGGATCAATGGTCTATTAAACGGAAGACACTATAAGTAATATCCAGCACTGCTACTCACCATAATCTTTATGATTTAGCATCTTTCCCTTACGGGCATAGAACCAATACCATACAGCAGTATAAGATAGCAGTACAGCAATTCCCAAAGGAACCGCGACACTCACAGCAAGTTTCAATGAATGATTTCCATTTCCTTCACAAGTATAAAACAATTAGTCATTTCCATAACTTGTGCTGCTTTCTTCTCAATATGCAAATAATCAAACAATAGAATATAGTAAAAAAGCGATAACCAAAACCATATCGAAGTACTTACGTTTTGCTGTATCCGATGCTGATTGCAGAATTGGAGGTGATGCTCGAGTAGTATATTTATACTGACCATAAAAAGTATAAATCTCATATCTAACAGTACAACTAGGAAGTAGAACTCTAGCCCCTTGCGTATCATTACAACAACCAGGTAATTTCCCAATAGCCAATCTAAGACATCTATTACACAGTGTTGGTGTTAAATCGGGTGTACATTGGACCATTCCATAAATATCACTAAAATTTGTATAATTTGTTGCACCAGTAGCAAATAAAGAAGGCCTGTTAACGCTATTGATGACAGCTTTAATTACTAAATCATCTAATAATCCAGTAACTAATTCCATACGTGGTTTCGGGTCCAAGATATAATGAGCACTAATCCAATGAAGTGATGGGTTTTCACTCAATAGTGAGAAATAAGATCTATCTGAATACCTTAAAATACATGCACTATAGAACATGATAGCTCCTTTTGAATTTGGACACATGGAATCTTTTACAACTTCATCGGTGGCAAGCTGAACACAATCTGAACATATATCTGGTGCTATATCTTCTCTACAATGTAAAGAACCGTAAACAGTATCTGGGTTTTCCCCGATTGTGACGTTGCGATAACCGTTTAGAGGAATTGTGTTGTTGTTTCTGAATGTATCTGAAAGAGAAGAAAGTAAGAGATTGAGATTGGTTTTATATGTACTGTTGGCACTGTAATTACTTCTTGAACAGAACTTCTGAGCTAAGAAAGATGGGTTAGGTTCCTGATCTTCTGCACTTGCTGTTCGAATATCATAGTAAGATATGAGCATCAAAATGACGATAATGAGTTTATTAGAGACCACCATTGCTAGTTAGTCCATGATGTGTATATGTTTGTATATGTTTGGTTTATGAATTGGAAATTTGTATATGTTTGGTGTGTGAATTGGAAATTTTCACAAGTCAGATTGATTTTCCAGTCTATCTAGGCGGCTGCTTGCAAATTGCATTAAAAAATTTAAAGTTGGTAATGATAATAATATCTTTGTTGTTTTATTATGTTTGCATTGGAAGACTTGAGTCACGCGGGATGGCTTTTTGAGTCACGATGAAGACCAGTCCACACACCAACTTTATAATATTGTCTTAGCTGTAGAATTGTCACTCAAAAACAACCTACTTGGTGTGTGGACTGCTGTCTCCTGTCCTGGTCTTGTAGTATAAGATAATCACCCTCTTGCAACCAATTATGTTTGCATTGGAAGACTTGAGTCACGCGGGATGGCTTCTTGAGTCACGATGAAGACCAGGACGGGAGACAGCAGTCCACGCACCAACTTTGAAATTGTATATATAATTTGAGGCCGAAATACTGGCTCCAGAATGAAAGTTAGGCCAAAAGCTTGAATTTTAGAGCTCCTGACCCCTACCAATAGGAATCGAGAATTTTGAAATATTCTCGGTGTTTTTTGACGAACGTAATGGATAAGTGATCAACATCAGAGTTATAATAGGCCGAAATACTGACTCCAGAATGAAAGTTAGGCCAAAAACTTGAATTCTAGAGCTCCCGGCCCCCTACCAATAGGAATCGAGAATTTTGAAATATTCTCGGTGATTTTTGACGAATGTAATGGATAAGTGATCAACACCAGAGTTATAATAGCTTTCGCAAAACCAAAACCCTAATTAATATTTCTCTTTCCGTTTTCTTTATGTTGACGTCTCCATTAATTTTATTATCTTCCCTTTTCTTGATCTGTTCTCTTCCCTTTCTGTTATACAATAGATAGTATACCATTAGAAAAGAAAAGATTCGAAAATAAAAACTTCGATGCTATTAGATATTCATTGTAATTTATTAGGGTAAAATCTTTTGATTCAATCGTGATCAGTATAGCCTAAGAAGCAAACACGCCCAGCTGTTACTGTTCTGTATAGTAATCTTTCCGCATTAGTCTATAATTGTTTTTCAACTACCAATTGTTGTTTTCTGATGGCAGGACTAATCGAAAAACTTTGGGTGTATGATCTCTGAAATATCAGTGAAGAGTGCATTTGATTTTCAGGAACTTGCTGATGAGATAGAGCTTGGTCCAGAATCTCACATCATTTGATATTTTATTCGTTTCTTTTTCGTTATTATGCTGACTTACTATATAGTTTTCTTCAATGTATGTTAGCTTCTTTTCATGTTTAGTGTACTGTAGCTTGATTGGAATTGTGTATGCATTTGTCTGTGTTATGGATTCTGATTTTCGGATTTCATACATTCCAATCGTAGATTCTTTAAAAAAAATCTTTTGTATATACGATATAGCTTGCAGGGTAGTCTTCCAATCATTGTTTGCAGTTAGAGTATTTCAGCCTTCAATTGATTGTTTGATTTCAGCAAGTCCCTTGATTGGACATGTGATGTCAAAGCTCCACTTTGTTTTTTTTTTAAGTTTAGTTCACTGCATTGTGTTAGTTGTAGAAGCCAAGATAATTTTTAAATTATTTAAGCTAATGGGTACTTGATGGTAGTGTTGTCTACAACCAAGATTATTCATCTTTTCCAGTTTTGTTAACAACTGATAAATATAATATGTTAATGTATAAAACCTTCTTAAGGGTGTCAGAATCGATCTAGAACGGGAGAAAGCTGTGTTGATAAGGTACCCAACATCCCCTAAGTAGCTATTTATTAACCAACACCAAGAAGTCCCTTTACAGGTGTAGAATTCCATCTTATATTGTTTCTTTGCCACATAAAATTAACTACAGGTCGGTTCATATGCTTTGTTTTGTTCCTAATAACAATCTAATTCATAGATTGTTAAACTCATATCCGGAAGGAGCTTAATTTATGTGTTGTGTCATTTAAGGATTTGGATGAGTCTGCCGGCAACAGTCTAATTAAAACTAGATGCCATCTTATATTGTTTTTTTGCCACATAAAATTAACTACAAATCGGTTCATATGCTTTGTTTTGTTCCTAATAACAATCAAATTCTTAGATTGCTAAACTCATATCCAGAAGGAACTTAGTTTATGTGTTGTGTCATTTAAGGATTTGGATGAGTCTGCCGGCAACAGCATAATTAAAACTAGATGCCAACTCCCTTATGGAGATAGTCGATCTACATTTCATAGTACATCACTACATGGATGGGTGATGGGTCTATGACATTAAAGGAAAAGTTGTTTTTTGTTATCCTAATTTCTACAACTTTGTTTCATGAATGCAGCATCATCTTTGGAGAAGTGAAACCATAACTTCGTCATTGCAAAACCAGCCAATGTATGTTGTTTGATTTTCCACTATTTCTTTAAAATATATGTTGATATACATTCTTGCAGTAGTTATTTAGGAAACCATGGTAGCTTATGATTCATGTTTTGGTTCGTGTTTAATTGACTCTATACACAAGGTAATTGATCCAGACAACAATTAGCTTTGGTAAACCCTGGAATTGTGTATGGAGGCTGAAGTCTCAACAGAACATCAAGTTTTTTTTCTTAGCATATCTTGTCGCCAAAACAATTACTAAAAGAAATATAACCTAATTCCTTAGATATTGGGCTGTGGAGCCGTCACAAGCAAAGAGATGTGAAAGTGCATTTAATACTCTGCTATCTCTACAAATTCGCAGTTAAAGCTATCCGCTCTGCTAATACTACATTTTGACACAGTAAGAGCGTCCGTTTCTACATTTTCAACACAAATAATGTAATTAACTTAGTCCTGTGCAACGCACGGGCAAGATACTAGTATTGTCTTAGCTTTAGAATTGTCACTCAAAATAACGTAGTACAAGTCTTTTGAAGGATTACGTAGTCAGTACGCGTCCTACTTCATATATATACCTTAAGATGTTCTTTTGAGTTCTCATCACAAAAAAAGAAAAAAGAAAAAAAAAAAAAAAAAAAAAAAAAAAAAAAAAAAAGAGCGATGACTGTCTTTCATAAACTATCTTTCTTCATTTTGATGTTCATCTTTTGCCCTGACCAGATAAGAAATGCACAGGCTCAGGAACCTACTCCATTCTATTTAGCTTATAACTTTTGTTCGGTAAGTAATTACAGTGCCAACAGTACATATCAAACCAACCTCAGTCTCTTACTTTCATCTCTCTCAAAGACATTCACAAACAGAAACACAATTCCTCTATATGGTTACCGTAACATCACGGTCGGGGAAAACCCAGATACTGTTTACGGGTCATTACATTGTAGAGAGGATATAGCACCAGAAATATGTTCAGCTTGTGTTCAGCGTGCAGCTGAAGAAGTTGGGAAAGATTCAATGCATCCAAATTCAAAAAGAGCTATTATGTATTACAATGGATGTGTTCTAAGGTACTCAAACAGGTATTACTTCTCAATTATGCAAGAAAATCCAGCGGTTCCGCTAAATAATCAAAATAATGTCACAGACCCAGCCAGCTGTTTGACATTAGTAACTGGATTATTAGATGGCCTAGTGATTGAAGCTGTTAACAATACTTCTAGTAGTCCATCGTTATTTTCTACGGGTACAGCAAATTATACTAGAGAAAATACAGTTTATGGAATGGTTCAATGTACGCCAGATTTAACACCGAGTAGCTGAGTTGGATCAGCTATCGAACTAATTCCTAAATATTTCTATGGTAAGCGAGGGGCACAAGTTCTTTATCCAAGTTGTACTTTCAGATATGAGATTTATCCTTTTTATGGCCAATCTGTTTATGCTACTACTCAAGCACTAGCACCAGCTCATGTAGTGTTACCTCCAACTCAGCAGCCGTTATCGAATACAACTACTTTTAAGTACTCAAACACCTTTTCATGCTTAGCGCAAGAGTTTAATCTCATAGTGTGTTGACTAATTGGTTCTTAACTGTGTAGCAAATGGAAGTAATTCAAATTCATTGAGACTATCTGTTGGTATCTCCGTTCCTTTGGGAATTGCAGTACTACTTTCCTCCATTGCCGTTTGGTGGTTCTATTTCCATAAGAAAAAGAAGATAAATGGTAAGTGGCTAAATCCTGTGTATACATGACTTGTGGCTTCTCTACCAAACATCTGAAAACAAAAGTTTCAATGTGTTATGCAAATAGCCCAAGATGGGAAAAAAGATTTTCGAACTGTGGAATCATTACACTTCAAATTCGATATAATAAGTACTGCGACAGATAACTTCTCAGAGGCTAACAAACTCGGAGAAGGTGGATTTGGCTCTGTTTATAAGGTATATTACAAAATATATATTAAGATAAAACATTTCTTCCAAGTGGATTCATATATTTCTTCGGTTCTCACAATATTAGCATCTCCAGGGTACGTTGTCTGATGGACAGGAAATAGCTGTTAAAAGACTCTCTGAAGATTCTGGTCAAGGTGATCAGGAGTTTAAGAATGAAGTTTTACTATTAGCTAAACTTGAACACAAGAATCTTGTGAGACTGTTAGGTTTCTGTTTACATGGACAGGAGAAACTACTCATCTACGAGCTTATGAACGCAAGTCTTGATCAATTCATATTCGGTATGTTCAGTCACTAATTTTTGAGTAATTTGATGCATATGTAGTGGCCCTTTTATGAAATTGGTGACGATTGCTGAGTGCTGAATTTGCTAAATATATTAAGACACCTTAAAACAGACGTATTTGGATTGGGAAATGCGATACAAGATTATTGGAGGAATTGCTCGAGGACTTCTATATCTTCATGAGGATTCTCGACTTAAAATAATTCATAGAGATCTCAAAACTAGCAATATACTATTAGCACCAGATATGACTCCTAAAATTGCAGATTTTGGTATGGCTAGGCTCTTTCTGATAGATCAAACTCAAGCTAATACAAATAGAATCGTTGGAACATAGTAAGTATACAAATCCTTCAAATCATTAAACAATTCATTCTTGGTAACAATATTGAAACAAAGAAACGCGTAGCACACAAACAAATGATG
Organism: Papaver somniferum; assembly: GCF_003573695.1. NCBI lineage: Eukaryota > Viridiplantae > Streptophyta > Magnoliopsida > Ranunculales > Papaveraceae > Papaver > Papaver somniferum. The sequence continues at coordinate 3,678,589 of NW_020623156.1, forward strand.
ATATCCTAATTCTTTGTGTTTGATATGATAGTGGTTATATGGCTCCAGAGTATGCATTTCAAGGACAATTCTCCGTGAAATCAGACGTTTTTAGTTTTTCTTAGTTCTTGAGATTCTTAGTGGGAAGAAGAACACTGCATTCTATGAATCAGTGACTGGAGGTGCTCAAGATCTCTTAACTTATGTGAGTAATTTTTACACACAACCAAGAAAATAAATATAAAAAGACTGGAAACTTACTCTTGCGCAAATTCTAATGAGAATTTATTGTTGCAGGCATGACACTGGCAGAATGGATCAGCACCAGAGCTGTTAGATGCAAGTTTCAAGGAGAATTGCTCGAGAAGCAAAGTAATTAGATGTATCCACATTGCACTATTATGTGTTCAACACAGTATTGCCAGTAGACCTACCATGGTCTCAGTCATTGTAATGCTGAATAGCTCTGTAACTCTCCCAGTACCTACACCACCTGCTTATCTTGTGTCAGATCAAGCAGTTGAAGATCAATGGATTATCTCCTCGATAACATGTAAATGTTTCTCCCAAAAATAAACTTGATATAGGATTTGCATCTGATGTAATAAACTCCTTATTAGCATTCATCAGTGTAACAGCATTATTTCTTTGAGGCATTTCATCAATGACTACAGAATTTTCTGTCTATTCAACACTTTCTTTAGTAGATTCTCAGGCCCTGGAAATGGACTAGCCGCAGGTTTCTCCTCAGCCGCCATTAGATCATCATCGTCATCAGTATGCTTTGATAGCTTTTGAGTAGAATAGGTGTATCAGTATGCTTAGTTAGTTTAATTATATATTATGTCTGAAGTTCGTAATTTTCTTTTATTAGGTTGGAGACTTCTTATTTATATATATTATTATATATTTTATAAAGCTCGCTTTTGCTTTTGCAACGCTTTACGCTTTGATATGAAAGCGCTTCGTCCAACGCTTTCGCTTTTTAAAACCTTGTCTTCAACATTTTAATTCTTACTTTTCAATATTCTCCTGCTTCATAGTTTTGTTTGTAGTTTATGGCTCTATTTTTAGATGGAAGCTTATATTTTGTGGTTCCTCATGCAGTGTTATTGTTGGTAGTGTAACAATAAAACACTAAAAGTAAAGATGTTAAGAAATAAGTTTCTGAAACTTTGAAGTAGACACTCAAGAAAAACAACAAGTAGAGGACAGAGTCACCTGATAATCAAGCTGTCCTTAACATGATAGTTGACCGGTACGCCTCAAGAATTAGTGATGCCTATACCCTGTGGTAAAGTCGTATCCAGGATAAAACTGTCCGTTGCAAATACTGTTAGCACTACAGTACTTGCCCACTCTTACAAACTCAACAACAATGGCACAGAAAGAAAGAAAAAACCACACAGAGGGAGAGAGACGAAAAGAAGAAGGATAATAGCTTCTTCTGGACAAAAATTGGAATGAAGAATTCGAGTCCCTTTTATAGGTAGAAATGAGGGAGGTGAATTGATGTGCATAGTGGATTAGATAAATAGTGGAACTCCTTTTTAGTTATACCCTATGTGGGACAAAATGTCATATTTCATTCACTCATAAGAAAATGAGCAAGTACCCTTAGTAACTTAAAGGTACTAAGTTCCATTCCCACTAAGACTACAAAAAAAACAAATAAAACTCACTTTATCCAACAATCCCCCACATGAATGAAATACCGATAAAATCAGAAAACGAAAAGCGAGAAATACCACTATAGGAAAGAGGTGTCCATGAGGTCTTGAACCTTTGCTTAGTGAGAAATTGTCGGAACTACTTGATGGACAGTGAACGCGATGTCTTGAACTGCCATCATTTGGTGTAATCCGCGATAATAACCACGCGTGATATCTCTCTGGGTGTTGTCAAGTTCGTGCCGTTGTGTCCTTTTTGGCCCTGGACAAATCCCGTTTCTCAGAATGCTCTAGAGAATCATCTCTATTCTCATAGGAAGCGACCCACATTCAGATAGGTGAGTTCCATCAAGAGTGCTTACTGCTACACCCCACTTCAATCTTAAATTGAAACTATAGAACTCATTAATACTTAGTTAAAAGTCATCATTCACATCCAATCACACTATCACATCTACACCATAAGGAAGGGATAGATAATGAAATTCTCTGATAGTGTTTAACTTGACCCACCACAAATTATTTGTCTCATTCAAAACCTTGATCTTGAGATCTCCAGTCAACAAGGTTGAGTATCCTTCATGGCAAGTTTATTTAATGATCCTAAGCTCTATCCCCCTCGATGCATTACTAACTATCTCCTTGGACAAACCTTTCGTCAAAGGGTCCCGATATTCTCCTTGGACTTTACCCATTCAATTGAAATACCGGCTTTTGAGATTAGTTTTTTCAGGATATCATGTCTTCTTTTAATACGTATAGACTTCCCATTTTAGTAGTTGTTTTTAGCCTTAGCTATAACAGCTTGATTATCACAATGTGTAGATATAGCTGGCACATGCCTATGCCAGAGAGGAATGTCTTCTAAAAAGCATCTTAGACAAGAGGCTTCCTCTCTTGCTTTATCTAACGCAATAAACTCGGATTCGATAGTGGATCGGGCTATGCAAGTATGTTTGGAACTATTCCAAGAAACATCCCTACCTGCTATAGTGAAAACATATCCACTCGTAGACTTAGACTCCTCTGGGTCTGATATCCAGTTTGCATCACAAAATCCCTCAAGGACGGCAGGGTACCTTTCATAATTCAAACAAAAGGTCAAAGTGTATTTCAAATACCTCAACACTCTAAAAAGTGCATTCCCATGTTCCTGCCCTGGATTACAAGTATACCTACTTAACCTACTCACAAAATAAGCAATGTCTAGCCTAGTACAGTTCATCTAATACATCAGACTTCCTATAACTCGTGAGTATTCAAGTTGTGAAACTCCATTACCCTTTTTTTTTGAGTCTACAACAAGGATCATACGGAGTATAAGCAGGTTTAGAATTAAAATGATTGAATTTTCTAAGTACAGATTCAACACAATGAGATTGACTAAGATTATAACCGTTAGAATTTCTTCTAATTTTCATCCCTAAGATTACATCCACGGGGCCTAAGTCTTTCATTTCAAAGTTCTCATTTAGCGTGCTCTTAGTGGAATTAATTACATTCATGTTAGCACTAAGTATAAGCATATCATCAACATACAAGCATACGATAACACAAGCACCATTCACAAGTTTGGTGTAGACACACTTGTCAGATTCATTTATTTTAAAACCACTAGAAAACATTACATGATCAATTTTTCATGCCATTGTTTAGGTGCTTGTTTCAATCCATATAAAGATTTTTTCAGTTTACAAACTTTCTTTTCACTACAAAGCCCTCTGGTTGTTCCATGTAAATTTCTTCATCTAATTCACCATTTAGAAAAGTTGTCTTAACATCCATTTGATGTATCTCTAGATTATGAACCACGTCTATAGCAATTAACGACCTAATGGAAGTAATTATCGTGACATGTGAGTAAGTATCAAAGAAATCTACACCTTCCTTTTGTTTATAGCCTTTAGCTACTAACCTATCCTTGTATTTTTCAACAGTTCCATCTATTTTACATTTCCTCCTGAAGACCCATTTACATCCTATGGCTTTACACCCTAGAGGTAACTCTACCAGCTCTCACGTATCATTTTCTTTGATGGATTACATTTCACTAATAGTAGACTCTTTCCACCATGGAGCTTCAGAAGAAGTCATGGCTTCTCTATAAGTCTGAGGATCAGTCTCGGCTAGGGTTACGAAGTCAGATCCAAAGGAGGGTTTTGGTTCTAGCCCTTTTACTTCTCCTAGGCTCAATCTCTACTTCATCTTCCTCTAAAGGTAAAGTCTGACTGGTTGAAGGGACATCTAGGGGATCAAGACCTCTCTTACGAGAGTCAGATTTCAATGGAAAAACATTTTCAAAGAACACAGCATCCCTAGATTCCATAATAGTATTCACACCAATTTCAGAAATTTCAGAACTCACAACCATAAATCTATATGCAGGAGTATGCTCAGGATACCCTACGAAGTCAAAGTCAACAGTTTTGGGTCCTATCTTGGTTGTCTTAGGAGGAGGATGAAAACCTTAGCCAAACAACCCCACACTTTGAATTATGCAAAAGAAGGTTATCTACCTTTCCACAACTCATATGGAGTTTATCTGATCCTTTAAAGGGTACTGTATTCAGGATATAACAAGCTAAGAGAACAGCGCCCCCCCAAGTTCGAAGGTAATTCTGAACTAATTAACATGACATTCATCATTTCCTTAAGTGTACGGTTCTTACGTTCAACTACATCATTAGACTGAGGTGAATATGGAGGGGTAACCTCTTCTTATTGCATTAACTGGAAATTTTCATGTATGATGTGTGAACTGGAAATTTGCATATTAATTTTCCAGTCTAACTAGGCGGCTGCTTGCAAATTGCATTAACTTTTTTAACTTAGTGTTTATTCTCCAAGAACAGTCCACTTATCATAATAATTATAGCATCTCTATTGTTTTATCTAGCAAAGTCTTGATGTGCACCCCCACCACCTTCTGTTTTTCTCCCATCTGACAAACAAGAAGACTAGAAATACGCATAAATAATTCTGTATCATCAACAATAGCGCGTGATGGTTTTTTCGTTGCAAAAGGACCTCCTAAAATCTTAACTTACCCTAAAATCTTAACTGACTCCCTTCGGTCGTCCCGATTAAGACCAGGAGACAGCATTTGACTTGAGAGACCACACACCAACTTTGACTTGAAGTCGTAGAATAGTCGTCATTGGAAAATAACCCTGTACCAGTCTTTCGAAGGAATATATTGTCAAATGTCAACTGTGAGTGACATTATTGTAGAGAAGGGACACAATGAAGAAGAAGATTGCATGTAGTTTCCTTATACATATATGTGTACTAGGTATGATTAAAGAAGTAATGACGACAGCCGCCAAACGTCACTCAGTAGTATGCATTCATATATATATATCTTAAGATGTTCTTTTGAGTTCTTATCACAAAAAAAAAAAAAGAAAAAAAAAAAAAGCGATGTCTGTCTTTCATAAACTATCTTTCTTCATTTTGATGTTCATCTTTTGCCATGACCAGATAAGAAATGCACAGGCTCAGGAACCTACTCCATTTTATTTAGCTTATAACCTTTGTTCAATAAGTAATTACAGTGCCAACTGTACATATCAAACCAACCTCAATCTCTTACTCTCATCTCTCTCAAATACATTCACAAACAACAACACAATTTCTCTAAATGGTTACCGTAACGTCACAGTTGGGGAAAACCCAGATACTGTTTACGGGTCGTTACATTGTAGAGAGGATGTAGCACCAGCTATATGTTCAGCTTGTGTTCAGCGTGCGGCTGAAGAAGTTGGGAAAGATTCAATGTGTCCAAATTCAAAAAAAGCTATTATGTATTACAATGGATGTGTTCTAAGGTACTCAGACAAGTATTACTTCACAATTATGCAAGAAAAACCAGCGGTTCCGCTAAATAATCAAAATAATGTTTCAAACCCAGCAAGCTATTTGACCTTGGTAACTGGATTATTAGATGGCTTAGTGATTGAAGCTGTTACCAATACTTCTAGTAGTCCATCGTTATTTTCTACGGGCACAGCAAATTATACTAGAGAAAATACAGTTTATGGGATGGTTCAATGTACGCCAGATTTAACACCGAGTACCTGTGCTACGTGTGTTAGATCAGCTATGAAACTAATTCCTAGATATTTTTATGGTAAGCGAGGGGCACGAGTTCTTTCTCCTAGTTGTACTTTCATATATGAGATTTATCCTTTTTATGGCCAATCTATTTATGCTACTACTCAAGCACTACCTCCAGCACCTGTAATGTTACCTCCAACTCTTCAGCCGTTATAGAATACAACTACTTGTAAGTACTCAAGCACCTTTTCACGCTTTGCGCAAGAGTTTAATGCAATTGATATTGTAGCTCATAGTGTGCTGACTAATTGGTTCGTAACTGTGTAGCGAATGGAAGCAATTCAAATTCATTGAGGATTGCTGTTAGTATCTCCATTCCTTTGGGAATTGCAGTACTACTTTCCTCCATTGCCATTTGGTGGTTCTATTTCCATAAGAAAAAGAAGATAAATGGTAAGTAGCTAAATCCTGTGTATACATGACTTGTGGATTCTCTACCAAACATCTGCTAACAAAAGTTACACTATGTTATGGAAATAACCCAAGACTGGAAAAATGATTTTCAAACTGTGGAATCATTACACTTCAAATTCGATATAATAAGTACTGCGACTGATAACTTCTCAGAGGCTAACAAACTTGGAGAAGGTGGATTTGGCCCTGTTTATAAGGTATATTACAAAATTTATATTAAGATAAAACTGTTCTTCCAAGTGGATTCATATATTTCTTCGGTTCTCACAATATTAGCATCTTCAGGGTACAATGTCTGATGGACAGGAAATAGCTGTGAAAAGACTCTCCGAAGACTCAGGTCAAGGTGATCAGGAGTTTAAGAATGAAGTTTTACTATTAGCTAAACTTGAACATAAGAATCTTGTGAGACTGTTAGGTTTCTGTTTACATGGACAAGAAAAACTACTCATCTACGAGTTAATGAACGCAAGTCTTGATCAATTCATATTCGGTATGTTCACAGTCACTCGTTGTCTTTGAGTAATGTGATGCATAAATAGTTACTTTTAATGAAATTGGTGACCAATGCTGAGTGTTGAATTTGCTACATATATGCAGACGCCTTAAAACAGACGTATTTGGATTGGGTAATGTGATATAGAATTATTGGAGGAATTGCTCGAGGACTCTTATATCTTCACGAGGATTCTCGACTCAAAATTATTCATAGAGATCTCAAGACTAGCAATATACTATTAGCACCCGATATGGTTCCAAAAATTGCAGATTTTGGTATGGCTAGGCTCTTTGTGATAGATCAAACTCAAGCTAATACAAATAGAATCGTCGGGACATAGTAAGTATATAAATACTTCAATCATAAACGTTCCATTCTTGGTAACAGTATTGAAACGAAGAAACGCTTAGCACACAAAATAATGATGATATCCTAATTCTTTGTTTGTTATGACAGTGGTTATATGGCTCCAGAGTACGCATTTCAAGGACAATTTTCCGTAAAATCAGACGTTTTTAGTTTTGGTGTCTTAGTTCTCGAGATTCTTAGTGGGAAGAAGAACACCGCATTCTATGAATCAGTGACGGGAGGTGCTCAAGATCTCTTAAATTATGTGAGTAATTTTTACACCCAACCAAGAAAATAAATATAAAAAGACTGGAAACTTACTCTTGCGCAAATTCTAATGAGAATTTATTATTGCAGGCATGGAGACATTGGCAGAATGGATCAGCACTAGAGCTGTTGGATACAAGTTTCAAAGAGAATTGTTCCAGAAGTGAAGTAACGAGATGTATCCACATTGCACTATTATGTGTTCAACACAGTATTGCCAACAGACCAAGCATGACCACAGTCATTCTAATGCTCAATAGCAACTCTGTAACTCTCCCAATACCTACACAACCTGGTTATCTTGTGTCAGATGAAGCAGTTGGAGATCAATGGAGCTTAAATAGAGCTTCACTTACTGAATTATCTCCTCGATAAAATGTAAATGTTTCTCCACAAATAAACCGCATCTGCTCTTGATATATCAATTGTATCCAATGTAATAAACTCGTCATTCTTTTGGGCATTCATCAAATAAAATGGATAACACTATAATAGCATTATTTCTTTGAGGCATTTCATCAAACACTGCTTGACTACATAATTTTCTGTCTATTTAACACTTTCTTTAGTAGATTCTCACGCCCTGGAAATGGACTAGACACAGGTTTCTCCACCGCCGCCATTAGATCATCATCGTTATCTCGATCACTACGATGCTGATGCTGATGTTGATGATGATCAATCTCTTTTTTCTTGTTTGCAACAAAATCCAGCTTCACTTTCCGCAATTCTAACCCCCTTTTTAATCTCTGTTTTTCTCTCCTCTCTTCTCTACTACCTCCACCAACATTACTACTGCCATAACCCATCATCATTTCCTCAGATTCAACCCCAGAAGACCCTTTGTTATAACTCAAACCCCCAAATTTCTTCTCCCTGGCACCCTTTGAATCTTCATCATCATCATCAGAAGAAGAAATGGCTTTTCTGGGTATTCTTCCAGTTTTAGAAGTACCAAGCAACTCAAAATTAATCTTACTCCAACCAATCTTATCATCATTATCCCAACCAAATCTTTCACTGATCTCCAACAAATCAGAAACAGGGCTCTTTACATTCTTCCCTGATGAAATTTCATTCCCATTTAATAAAACCTCAGCTAATTCCCATTCAATTCTATCTTTGTATACAGGGTCTACTAATACTTGATCAGCCAGTTGTGCCCATTCTTCAAAGTCTCTAGCTCTTAGTGTTTTTGATACCCATTTTAAGTATTTTGATGGTAATGTTCCCAACATTCTTCCTTTGTGTTTCCCAAAATCTATGACTTTGTCTCTTGCTGGTGTTGCAGAGATTGAGATGTTTCTTCTTGTTGCTGAAGATGGAGAAGCGGATGGATTGAATGAACAAAATAGGGTTCTAGATTGGGTGGAAAGGGTTGTTGATGGATTTGAGGAAGCAAGGAAGTAATGGAAGTTTAAGTGAGACATTATTTTGATACAAAGAGAGAGTGGGAGGGAGATAAGAAACTAATGGTGTGATTTCTTTCTCGGATTGGTGTGTAAGAATGCCAAAGCCAGGGCAGCACAACGGTTAGGATATGGCCCATTTCGCCACCCTACCGGCTGACTGGCAGGTAAGAAATTTTTTATCCGTCACTCTACCCGCCATTATATGGGTAAGATCATACCCGACCCATTAATTGGTGGGTCGGGTAGGATAGACGGGTATAACCGTTTTTTTTTTTTCCCTATGTTCTAGACTTTCATGTTGTGGATGGATTTACAAAATTCTAAACTATGAAGAATTGAAGGAAGCTGTTGTGGATGAGTATACATTTTTTGCATAATCATCGAATTTGAAGAAGAAGAAGAGTTCATGATTTTTCTCTCTTTCTCTCATTCCTAAAGCTTGGAGACCAAATTTTGTAAATAAACAACAGCTAATTAATGTGCTCGGTGTCTGATTATTCACTACTCGTAATCTCTCTAAGCATCTCTTGAAGTTGAGTAGCAGCAGTTAAAAGCCTCACACTCTAAACAATCTTCCTTAGCGCACAGTTGTCATCTTAATGAAATCAACACTTTCATCAAAAGCTCTTCATATGATCTTCTTCTTCAATCATCATCTACACTGACGGAATACGTACTAAGATCACCAAATAAAGCTGCATAACAACAGATAAAGCCAATTAACATCAAAATCTCTTTATACGCTACATATCAAAGCTGATTAACATAGGAATGGGCAAATAATGAGAAATATAACAAAACAAGTCATGTTTTGCAGAAACACTCAAAAGAAATCATATAATGTGTAGGAGAAGGAGAACACACTCTTCTGCGGAAACGAAATGCCAATCCAGCTATGAAAATAGACAGGGCCAACATTACATAGTAAAAGAAAAGAGAGCGCGACCTATTACTGTAAGAGGTCAGATTTTCTTCTTGATGCGCTCATTAATTCATACGTTGTAAAACAGTATTCTGACTACTGAATTCTGGGATGAGCTTCTGTATAAAGAAAAGTACTATAGGAGATTCTAGTAATTACTTATTGGCTACAATGCAATCTATCTATCAGGAACTACTTGGTAGTGCAGTAGATTCCTATCGCCTCCCCTTCCAGAAAAGAAATTGGTGCCATACAAGATAATCATGAAACTTCAGATCTCACTCCTTTTTTTTCTATTTGAAAAATCCATTCACTTATCATGACACTTGGCCGGATAAGCGCAACTAATGGCTGAACCAGGAATCCAGGTAAGACGGCAACAAAAAAAAAATGTTTTTGTTAGGTGAATACACTTTCCACGACAGTCTTCCACTCAACGAGGCTTTATAATTTTGTTGGGTGAATACACAGCTTGCTACTACAACATATATATAGTTTGTTCGAAAGGGAGGTGGTGAGAAAGAGAGTGTCTCAAACCTAAGGTAGAAAGAAGACTATTAACCAACAGTACCGACCCTTCGTTGCACAGATTGAGATGCAGCTTCATAGGGAATAGGAGGTCTCATTGACATCTCTTATGTAGTCTCAATCATGTTTGCTCATACTAAGCCTGCAGAAACTAAACCATGTTTTGTGACTTTTCATGATGTGAAGATCAGTCTCAATAAGGACTTTTGACTAACTGGGCAGTTAAAGGGGAATAATTACATAAGATTTGCAAACATTGTGTCATTTATTCCTGCACTTAACTACGAGCTTGGAGAATCAATTCACACTTTTTCCTTAAGGAATTTCCTAGAAATGTTATCAAGAAAAAATATTTTCGAAGAACAAGCGAGATGTATCTAATATGTTTTAGTGGCACGAAGTTTATCTCTTCAGGTGAGAGATCCTGGAAATAGAGAAACAGACGCAAGTAAAAGATGCAGCAGCATTGTTAGAGTACACGTAGGGAAACACATTTTTAAAAAACAATATAGAGACCCGAAGTAAGAGGTAGGAGGAACTAGTAAGCAAGAATCATATACATCACCCACTGTTAACAGTACCTCATATGTGAAAGGACATTGTACTGTAGGAGATTCTAGTATAAGTTACACATTTGATGGCATCACGCGTGAACAAAGCTTATAAAATGTGCTTGTTGGGGTTTTTATCGTTAAAATATATGTATGACCTGAGTCAAGCAAGATCACATGCCTAAGCCTAACCAAGCAGCTAAACTTTGCCATTCCTACAAGTCCTGGTAAGCAGACACTCCAAGCAATTCAAAAGAGAATCATGACAAGGTTATAGAAAATACTTCATTTTCCTGCCAGGAATAAGCAAGTCTTTGAGGTGGATACTACTCATGTGTATCTTCATTTGCCAAAAATCAGGTCCTCTTCCGCTTAAGGGTCTTCACCTGTTTCAGTAGATGAGAAACTACTTCCTTCAACGACGCCTTTCTCCCCTCCCTGAAGTTCCAAAGTTCTGAAACAACAAACCTCCCGCTTGCATTGTACTCATTCATCTCCATGATGGCGGTTGTGACAGCCCTGTATACTTCCTCACCAAACTCGTTTCTAAGGCCTCTCAGCTTCTCACCGTCTTCATTTATTGTCTCCTGCAAATCAACGACCATATGCAGGCATAAAATATACTAGTATATATTTTTTTGTTACAAAAAGCAAACAGAGTTAAGCCACTGATTATCTAAAATATGGAAATCAAAACTGATTTTCCAAGGTTCGACAACATTTGGACTAATTTTTTACATTGGTATTTGAAATGCAGATGAAGTTGTATTAATCAGTCCACACTCTCTTTGGGTTCCCTGAAGTCTGCAGTTGCCTTAACAGCTAAATTCAAAGCTCTTTCATTTTTTAATGTTTTAGTGAGACAAGGATAATGGCATAATACATGTAACTTCATTTATTAGTTAAGTACACACAGCCAAACCATCTGTCTTACTCTTAGCCACAAAATCTAGGATTGTATCCCCACTAAAACACATAGTTTACTGGATAGTGGTGAAACACGTAGTTTACTGGATAGTGGTGTTATGGAATTATGCGTCCTCCGTGGTATGGATCACATTTAGTTATTGAGAGCTACAAAAGTACAAATTCACTCATATGGAAAACTAAGCATCCAAATTCAAATCAGAGTAAAGCGTCTGAGCTACCAAGCTCAACTCAAGTGAATCACTCAATCACAAAATAAACAAGTAATTAGAGAAATCCCAATTCCCAAGTCCTATTTCAGTAGTATAGGATTTTTCATAAAAATTTCAAAATCAGTTACTAATAAAAGGGAAATCAAGACTCTAACCTTAATTTCATCCTCCATGTGGAACAAACTAAACTCCTATGAGAAATTTCATCAATCAGTTAACATGCATGTTAATTTCTCATAGTGACAATTATATTGCTCAACTGATTTCAAATAATTTCTTCAAATACAAACGAAAGCACCAAGCAATACAACATACTTCAGGTATAAAAATAAAAACCCATTCAGATGATCAACTAAAAAAATGATAATTATGTGATTATTATGGACTTACCTAAGTTTGGACGTCAATTCATAACTTCTCCATCAGATTTGCTGGAATCATATTATTAGGGTGTAAGCGAACCAACTGAGTAAAGGGTTTTAACTGAGACCTTGAAAGATGAACATGAATTCGAGAAGAGTAAGGTCTAGGGTTACCACCGGGAAAGAATTGGGTTTCCGTGACTCTGTGTTCGATTTGAGGAAGAATAAGAAAGACGGGAATAGAGATAGGTAGACGAAAAGGCCAGTTTGCATTATACCCCTAATATGTTTTAAAATAATAAAAAAATAGGCATGAGGAAAAAACAGTAGAAGGGTTATTTTGTCTTTTCATTATTAGACGGGTAGGCAGGTAGGGTAGGATAATTTCGATCATTACCCGTCAAATAGTGGGTAGGATTGGATACTGTTAAAACACTGACGGGTAGGGTAGGATTGGCGGATATGGATAGGGTATGTGCACCCCTATCCAAAGCCTGGCCAGGAGTTATTGAGAGGCCAGGCGGGCCTAGGGCTCAAAATAGGCCTAGGCAAGGCTCGACTCTTCGGCCTTCAATCCTAAAGGTGTAAATTGGGCGGGCCAGTTCATTTGTGCACAACACGACACATTAAAATTTGAACATATACAACTCGCAGCGGTCTTCGAATTGCTTTCGTAACCTTTTTCCAATCTGCGCTGTGAGTGAGGGTCCTGTGGCTTCGGAACACGAGATGGTGTTGATTGTTCGGTTTCCTTCCGGAAGTTGGACTGGTTTGGTTCGTTTGGATCTGTCCTCGGTAACATCCTTTCGTATGTAATGTTTGAGCTCTCCCGCATCAATTAATTTTTGGATCATTATTTTAAGGTTCTTGCACTTTTCGGTCTGGTGTCCGTTGAAACAGTGATATTCACAGTAATCTTTAGACTTCTCGGATCTCGGGGGCTGCTTTCCCTTAGACCATGGCCACTCTAAGTTTTCCCTCCCTTTGATCTCTCGTAGGATACGAGCATAGCTAGCGTTGAGTTTCGTGTAAACTTGATCTTAGAATTTTCGGTCGTCTGTTCTTCGTTCATCCCTCCGTTCCTTCCTATCTTCGTGAGGTCTCTCCCCTGAGCAACTCCTTTTGGCCCCATTGGTTTGTTCCGCTGAATTGGTGCGGTGAGACCTCTGCGGATATTCCCTCGGGTTTTCCCGTTGAATTTCTTCAAGTCGAGCGTTCTTTTCGATAATTATTCGAAGATCTCCCTCTGTCTTGGGCACGCTCCCATGAATTTCAACAAATAGGGGACTCATTCGGTCTAAGCCCCATTTGTAGCAGTTGATGCTTACCACTGGGTCCACGCTTCCTATGGCTTGGCAGATCTTGTGCCATCTGTTAGTGTACTCCCTCGTGGTTTCCTTGTAGCCAATTGCTAGTGAAAAGAGCTTATCCATCCCGGTGTTTACAGTCTTGTTGTACATGTATGTTCTTAAGAATTTCTCTGCGAGTTGGTCGTATGAGTGGATGGAGTTTGGTGGCAGATTTTCAAACCATGATAACGCCGATCCCTTCAGGCTTGACGGGAAGTATCTGCAGAGTACGGCGTCGTTTTGACCCCATCTAGCTAAGACACGGTTGTAGTACCGAATATGTGCAGCAGGGTCGCTGGATCCATCATAGCATTCGAACGTTGGGACAGGGCATTTCAGTGGAATAGGGGTGTTGGCCAAGCGATGAGTTAAGGGCATGGAGTTAGCTTCTCTCATGACCTCTTCTAACCTTCCCCCGCCTTGTTTATTTTTTAATTGCCTGATCTCGGCCATCATCTCATCTCGTAGTTCCTCCATTGCGCGTTGGTGCTCTAAATTCTTTGGTTCATTACCGTCTGACTCTCCATCGTCATAGTCCGGGTCGGATACGCTACGTCTCCTTGTCGCGTCTTCATTAGCCGCTATGACGACTCTACAGTCTCGGTTTGGCTCTGGTGCTTTGGAGCTTGCTTCCTCAAGTTGTTGGCTGGTCTTCGTGCTTAGAGCAATCCGCTCCTTTAAATCTTGATTTTCTCTGACCAACAGAGCTACAGCTTCTGCGTAAACCTGCTGGTTCTTCCTCAGTTCCTCAAGCTCAGCCATTAGTCGGTGTGATTGGTTGGACCCCTGATTGGGAGTCCCAACGCGTGCTGCTACAGCCATGGTGCCGCCCTCCTCCATGGTCTGTACTAAAGTTGGCAGGGGTTCAGCCTCGGTTGCTGGTATTTCCAAATTGGGGTGAGCGCCCCTCTGCGGTGCTAGAGCCGCCGGTATGGTTTGATTCTGATCATTTGTTAGTGGCATTTCAAAAGTTAGAAGGTGCGCGGGTTGGAATGTTCTGGATTCATCCACCCTTTCTCTTGGTTTATTAAGTTGACTCATGGTGAAGGTATTGCTAGCCTCTGCAACCTTCGGGACTACCGCAGCCTCCCCGTACTTTGTCGTTGCTGCTCTGAGAGCCGCCGCTGCAACTGAATTAGCGTTCATGGGTGAAGTGATTTCCGCAGTATCTTTCCTTCGATTGGTCATTTTAGCTTTATCTCCTCTCTGCTTGCTTCGGGTGATGACCGGGGTTGTCCTGGGTGTTTCTTTTGACAAAGCTTTGGATTTTCCTGCTTCCTGCGTCTTTTCCATCACGTGCCCTTTTGTTGATAATGAAATCTCGCCGAAACTTGCCTTCTTTACTCACAATACGTTCTTTCTGCATAGGTTATTTCAAACAACAAAAACGGGAATATCCGCGTGAAGCGGGTTAGTTGGAGAAATACAATCTTCCAAGAGAGAATTAATACACGCAAGTTATAATATACGGGTTAAAGTTTTATTAAAGGAGATCCTTAGTATAAAAACTATGAAAATTGTAAATCCGACGGATTAGAACAATAACTCTTATCGAAGATAAAAGGTGGGTTTTTGAACATAATGCAGTTAACGAATGATCTATACGGTCCGAGCTGATAAATCAGAGCAATCATATGCCGATTTAAAATGAAATCACAAGACAAGATAAATCTTTTACCGGGACGAAGTCCCTGTTTCTAGCGCCAAATTGTGAGCACACAAACCTGCGTGGTGGTCCGAACGCTCACAATCAATCATTATCATCTAAAGAGATTGTGATGATGATATCCTGGTGTTGATTCATTGGCTCAAAACCTTCGGGTTTATCATGGCCTCATCTAACAACTCCATGCGAGGCGTTTGCGCATGGGATATAAGTATTAAGGAAAACAAAACATATAAGTAAACATCCATGGAGCTAAATAAATGTAAAGTGCTGAAATATAAATAAGACCAAGGTTTACGTGGTTCAGCACTAAGGCCTACATCCACGGGGTTTGTTGTTTTACTATGTTCTTCACGGTTACATGAATAGTCGAATGACTTTTGGGTTTACATATTTCTCTCTTCTAAGTGATTAACTTACCCTTGCAATCTCTCTCTCTCTATCTCTTTCTCTCCCTGATTTTTCCGATCCCTTTTCTCTTGGTGGAGATTGGGTATTTATAAGGTTAGAACGTGGGACCCATCTCTGAAGACCGTTGGAACCTTATCTTCTTGTGTCCTTGCGTCCATCACGCGGAGGTCTGCGTTTGCTCCTTGATCCCGCAGAAACATCCTCGCTCGTTCCACAGGTTGGTCGACACGTACACTGCTCAGAGTGTTTAATGCGGGTAGTTGAGGGGTCTGCTCGTGTCAGACAAGTGTCTTCTGCCCCTGTCAGTCCGTGTCAGCTAACTTTCTCTCCACCGTTGATCTTAGCTTCTCTTTTGGGGATGAAATAAAGTAACTCCTCGGGGTTTATTTGGTGTTTCGTGACGCATCATGTTTTGATGTTTTGGCCTGCATGCTTTCCACGTATCTTTTTATATACACGTGTCTGATAGTGAGATATATGTGTACACAGATATATGTTTGTGTAGCAAGAGCTGTGTTACTATCCATTACTATATGACCTTGTAGGCTACTGCATATTATATGTTTATCTTTAGATTTGATGCTGTAAGAATTTCTGTTTTGGTGTCTAATTCCATTACTTTACCACAGCAGGAAGAATCAACCATAGAACCAAGGAAAACAAGGGAGCAACGGGTAGCTATATACAAAAGGTATCCCTCTCATCATTCTCATTATATGAGAATTTATTTTTCATTTGACATGTTCATAGTTAGTTTTCTATCAGTTCCCCACTCTCGTCATTGGCATCACTGTATTTTTTTTTTTAACAGGGAGTTTTCTCAAAATTGTGTCAAGGTTGCCAGATTGAGGTATCGTCTCCAAACATGTTACGAACGTTTCAGGAACTACATTAAAAAAAAATACTATTGCTTGTAATATATGAAGTATCCCATGATAATGAAACTAGTCCATAGAGTGATGCTGCAGACCTTGGCCTAGGGTTAAGCTTTTCTTTTATCAAGATATGCAATTCTTTTAATTTCTTCCAAAGATAGCATAGGTAGGTTGTTGATAATTACATTTCACCTTTACATAGTGTGTCATATCATCTGAGTTACGTGGAACATACCAGACAACATAGCATGTTGCTTGTTTACAAAATTGTTTTATTGCCAGTTTGTGCGACTTGTTTTCTAATCTGTATCAGTAAATTTTGAACTAAGATAAGCTTTTATGCATATCATGTGTCTCTATTATCAGTTCATATACGATATGCAATATAACTTATATTCTTGTACGAATTTTTCGATGAATCTGATATAAACTAAAGTTGATATTGCTTATAACTAGTTTATGTTTAACAGTGAGCGTGGTACTGTAATCTACCGTTACATACCAACGCGGTCTTTTTGGATGAGAATGTGTCGTGAAGAATTGGGAGTAACAGATGAAGAAACTACATCTTTAATTAAAATCTGTCATAATCATCATTTTTATATTGAAATATGTGGTTCGCATATGGGATGCGGGGTTATTCTACGTGACAGCATGAGGAACCCAATAGTTGCTCTATCTAGCGTTTTATATGATGATGTTTCACAGTTTTATTCTGAGCTGCAAGGAGTGTCGGTGGGTTTTAAACTTGCAATGAAGTATAAAATTCATAATTTCGGTATGGTTTGCATTTCCGAAGATATTCCACAGTATGTTATGCTAAGTTGGGAACGAAAGAATAAATGTCGTTGTCCACCAAGAGATGATCCCAAGAATCCCGAAAATAAAAAATATTATTGTGTTGAATGGTCAAGGAGTTTATTAGATGAGATTGATGAAGTGGGGAACGCAGGAAAACTATTACCACTCATTGTTGAAATCTTTTACGACGCTTTGGAGTTTAAAGGCTTTATATATTTTAGTATGCATGCTGATGAATTGTCAAGACTAAAAGTTGTATGGCATATAGCAAACTCGAAAATGGACCAGGAGCTGACATTATCTGAAATTGAGGAGGATGCAAAAATAGTTGAGATTCTCTATAAAGTTGTTTACCGTCACATAGCTGAGGAGGAGGTGTTGCAGCAACAGTGATAAAAGGATGAAAAAATGGTAGATATTTGCATCTGAAATCTATTGTTTCAAGGAAACTATACACTACGGTAAATTTAGATGTAATTTCAACTTGATGGTTTTCAAATTTTTTATCAGGGAAGAAAAAGATTGATGGTGTTGCATTTTGTTAAGCATTACATTTGATTAAGTTATTTTGTTACGTATGATATGAATGTAGAATTTTGTCTGCATACATCATGTGCTAAAATTGAAGATTAAAAGCGACAAAATCGAAGCTATTTGGAATTATAATAAAAGAAAGAGAGATAAGAAAAATGATGGGTTATGTATTCCACTGTTCATCATCTCCATCTTTGATTCGTCTCTTTTCTTGGATTATAAATAGTGCAGATTTGAATTTTAGACACCATTGATGAAGTTGAACTCAACTGTATTATTTACTTGATGACGATAAAGAATAAAAGGGAAAGATAAAAGGAACTAAAGAATATGAAATATTTTAGCTGAAAACTGAAATTCTAAAATCTTAGTTGAAAACTGAAATTCTAAAAGTGGTTTTCTATCCAAAATTCCACCAATAGAAACGACCGGAATATGCATCCCGGTTCTAGAAGGGTGCACAAATTTGGACTCGAAACTATTAATTTCAATAAAAATAAAAGTACCAACCTAATTAAAATGGAGCCCCAACACTTTGAAGACTACTGAAACTTTAATACTACCTCCGTCCCGCAATTAGTTGACCTACTTTAAAACTAAATTTTATAAAGTAGGTCAACTAATAGTGGGACATAGGGAGCATATAGGAACTTCTTTAATCAGAAACAAAAAGTTGTTCACATGATATATTGCACCAAAGCCTGAGGAAGAGTTAGGTTTGCACTGCTACAAAGGTACCTCAGTATCACCAAGAACACGATCATACACACAAAAGAAGAACAATTATTTAACGAGGTCTAATCCTCGGGAAGGAATAAGCAATTGTATATATCACCGTATATGTTGGAATATACAAAACCTAAGAATTGAAGAAGAGAACTCTTTTAGTTCTGGTGTATCGTTATGTTCTGTCTAGTTCTCTCTATGGCTATGTATACATATCAACAAGACTAGACACATTCCTTAACAAGGATTACTTTCCTACAAGTATATGGTTTCCTAACTTAACTCTAAGAGACAAACTTATTAAGTTGTTATAGTTAGGACACTAGTAATTGGTTTCCCAAACCAATAGATTTGGGAAACTAGTTAAGTTGCTATACTTAAGCAAACAACTCTTTCCTAATAAAAATCAATCTCTAACAAAGAACACTTCAAGAAACTTAGAAATTCTAAATAGTAAACCCTAATACTAGAATAACTTGTTTCTCAACCAAAATTCTTAGCACACGAGCCAGGTGGTAAGGGAAATTATTGTCTCCTGAACCTCAACCGAATAAATAAAAGAACCATATCCTAGGATATACAAGAAAATATTAGGGCATGCAAAAATATTAAACCAATTTGGGTGTGGTAATATGGAGTACCATAGTATATGTAAATTACTTATTTGCCTTAGATTATTTTATACATTATTTACTTATTTATTTAATTTTTATTTACTCATTTGTTTATCTAATTTTTTTTTTTCTATTTTTTTTCCACAAACCAATGCCTTATTTTCTTGTGTTTAATTCATATATTAGGTTCAAACAAAAAACAAAGGATTTTTTTTGGTAGTTACAAAATCAAGTTCGACTAATAATTAAAACGAATTATTAGCTGAACTGTTTTATTTTTTTTATTTTTTATTTTTTTCATTTTGAAGGTGAAGGTGCTGATGAACAGTTCGGCTGATAATTAAACACGAAAATGATAGCCGAACTTCGCTTTATGAAGAACAACACTAAGTTTGTTATTCTATTTTTTTCTCGAATCATCCGAATCTAAGTTCAGACTTCAGAGTGAGTTTCGGCTGAAAACTTGTCCCCCGATCCTAGGTATATTTTCAAAACACCTAGGTTCGACTGACAATTTATCAGCCGAACTGCTCATTGTTCTTCATATATGAAGAATGCCTGGATGTTCGGCTGATAACTTGTTCACCAAACCTGCTAGTGTGTTGTTGTAAATAAAATAATTTTCTTTTTAAATTTATAAAAGTTTTCAAAGACCTTTAAAAGGTTTAAAGACAAAATAATATTATTATTTTTATATAAAAAGATACCAATAAGGAAAAATTTTCTATTAAGCAAAATATATGGATAAGAGGATTTTAAGGTTACTATCTTATGTCCAATTTTTGTCTTTATCTGTATGCCCTAAATTTTTTGCATATGTCCTAAAACAGGAACGATTTTTTGGGGACTACTCTAAAATGGTGGGGGACTACTAAGTGATAAGAATATCTACCCTATAGTTATAAGGGGTGTCCTAAAGTGTGGACATGACTAACCTACCGTAACTTATATATATATTTATTTATATATAATCACCTACTCCCATCACCACCACCTATACATATATAAGCACCTCCTCCCATCACAACCGTCGCTCACCACCACCACCGACCACCTCAAACCACCACCACCGCCACCTCTATATATATAGCTTAATTTAAATCATTAACAAAACAAAATCAAAACCAAAATTATAACAAACCTATTACTTGTCATTCTTTTTTGGTTTAAAAAATGAGAAGTAATCATCAAAATGAGTTGAAAATGGAAGTTGCGGAGAGAAGATCGGCTAGCAATTATGTGAAAAACTTTGTCGAACTAGCCGAACTCAACTTTAATGAAGGTTTTTCTTTTTTTTTTCAGAGAAAAGTTCGGTTACATCGTAAAAAGTTCGGTTACGTCGTAAAAAATTCAGTTACGTCGCAAAAAATGTCTCAGCCAAACTTTTAATTCGGTTACATCGCCAAAAGTTCGGTTACGTCGGAAAAAGTTCGGTTACGCCGCAATTTTTTTCTCCTTACCGAACTTTTCTATGAAAAACCTATATATTGAGTTCGGCTACGTCGCAATTTTCTTCTCCTAACTGAACTTTTATCTGAAAGAAAAAACTCCATTAAAGCTGAGTTCGTTTACCTATGTTTTCAGAAACATTAGCCGAACTACGCTTGCAGATGAGTTCAGCTACATGTTCTTCAGATGTCGTAGACGAACTTTGTTAACAAAACCGAAATCAATTTGTAAATTGTTCTTTTTTAGGAATGTTTTGGTCAATTCAAGCACCATTAAATAAATTTGAAGTATACATGAGTACCCAAAACATCATACTCTTGTTGTGGCTCTTAAAGAAAAAGATCTAACTTTTTTTCTTCCTAAACCCTCATCTTCATTATCATCTTCATCTTCTCCCTGTCAATAATTCTTCTTTTGAAAAAAATCAACTTATTAATTTAATCTCACCAATCATTAATTAACTCACTAACCATTATCAAGGACAAGTTTGGTTTTTAAAAAAACTTAGATAAAAGATGACTCAATATTACTTCTAATATCCACCCAAAAAAGTAATAATACTCCCCAACATTTTGGAGTAGTCCACAAAAAAAATCGTTCAAAAACAGGGTTCAAACAAAATGCCAATACTAGACCGATAGGCACACCCTTATAGAAAACTGCTAGGCCTATGCAAAAGCCCAACAAATTCTTGCCAGTTAATTTAATCCACCAAACAATTCATTGCATTCACTGATTCACAATGTATACGGCGCCCTATTTTATTAATCCAGCGAACACATTAGTTGCATTCACAATGACTTGCCCAGGTTCCCATATTCTGCTCATTGATTAATAATATGATTTCAGGTGATTTTTTTCTGTTGTGGCTAAAACCTGAATCAAGCTCTCTTCCTAAAGCTTCTGGCCCCATCAGAAATTATTTAGACCAATAGAAATCACGTGTTGCCATATTTTATTTTTGCCGTTTTGGTTGCACACAAAAAATACGTGGGTGCTCAAAACCTATTACTGAGCTACAAAACTTCGTGCAAACCCCTAGTTTTTATTATCGCTTTTCAAGCCTCTTTTAGTTTTCCCTAATCTCATAATCCTCTCTCTCGGAGTTGTGGTTTGATGCATATTCTGATTTTTATCTCAGGTGATGATAATTTAATTCATGTTCTGATTGCTATATCTTCTGAAATACTGTTGATTTTGATTTATTTTCTTTGTAAATTGCAGGTGCTAAATCCATGGCAATGGAGGGAGTATGTTTAATAGAATTATCATCTCTTAAAAGTGACGTGATCACTGCAACAGGCTAATAACATGATTTCAGATGGTACAATTTTATTATGTTAGGTTTTCTATGATTCTCAGTATAATCCTGACCTAACCCTAACCACTACCACCATCCTGCACACCAAACCCTAACCTGCAATTAATACTTAGAGACGAATTAACGAAACTTGCCTCTCAATCTTTGCCTTTCCCTCTACTACTACCACCAATCTGCACACCAAACCCTAACCTGCAAGTAATACTTAGAGAAAATTTATATCGTAGGTGAAGGTTTAAGCGTAAAGATGTGTTTTTGCAGGTGAAGATTTATCAACTCGAACCATACGTTATTTAGTGTTTGTTATTTTTTTCTATTTTGTCCATTTTCTGTGTTTCGAATTAGGGTTTCTAATCATATGGGTTTTTTATTTTGGGTTTTCGAAACAACCTAACCAAGATTACTGTTGGGTCGTTTTTGCTGTTCAATTTTGAAGTTTTGATATCTTAATTAGTGTCGCATTAGGATTTCCAAGAATAGTTTTGTTTTAATTTTTCAGGTGATTTCTAATTAGATAAAATTTTGTTTTAATTTTGCAGGCGAGGGTTAATCTCTCTACAATAATTGATAGACAGGGTTTGCTTTTGATCTCCATTCTATTTTGCTTTTGATTTTTTCCCCGGGTTAATCTAAGCTTTCCTAAGTTCTTCTTAATATAAGGCTTTTGCCATATTAAAATTATTCTTATCTTAATATGGTTCAAATTCTCCTTTTAACTGATATAAGCTCACTGGATCTTCATTTTTCCATAAGAGTACATTGTTCTCTATTTAGTTAATTGAAATTTGAGTTTATTGAAAGGAATTTGGCGAAAGGAAGTACATTGTTTAAGTTAGAGGGCTAAGTTAGAGGAGGTAGAGAAAAAAAGTAAATTTTAGTGGTGTACTGAATAGATAGATTGGTTTATTGATTTTTTTTTTTTTTTTGTTTCTTGATTTTGTAAAGGTATGGGTTCGATATAAATCAAATCACCTGGTCCTGGACAGTATATGTAGATCTACTGATAAGTGATAAGCTTACTATAGATGTTTGCTTAATTATTTAGTTTTCGTGAGTGTTATGTGCTAACTCCTTTGTGCTGTAGTTAGGTTCGCCAAACATGATGTTGTCATAACAGAATTAGGTCTCCAGGCAGGATCAAGATATTTGTCGTATCACTGCACTCTTGCAGACAATTCATAAATATCCAGCTCACTACGGCCATAAATATCCAGCACAAATGTATATTAACCTAATCTATTTTTGTTGTTTGTTTTGCAGGTACCTTGAAAGTGTACTAATTTGTACTAATGGCTACGAGAGTGGGAACGCACATGATAATACAGAATTACTAATGGTGCTGGCGAGTACTGATTTGGTTTGCTGCTAAAGGTTATGTTGTGCTAAGAGAGGCAAATATATAAGGAACGTAGATGAAGGTATATCTAAATCTATGTTAATTTGATTACACTCAGTTTTTTCATGGGTTCTTTTTAGTTCAGCATATGTATTAAGATTTAACATTTATATGAAACTCAAGACCTCTAGCATGTTTGGTATCTCCACTATGTAGCATGTCAGATGGTAGTACCACTAGCCAGGGGACATTTACTAAGGTTTGATAAAGTGTTAACGATTGAGTCCACTTATTTGAATTGTCTTAGCTCAAACTGGTGAGGTATTGCACCAAATTCTAAGCTTCTCTAATGGTTAATGTGTTAAGACTAAAAGTGGAAAACCATTTATTGGAGCAAAAGTGATAATTCGTTTTATTGGATTGTTGTTTATGCTGACTGAAGGAGAAAATGCTGTAATCCAGTTGCTGACTGAGGGAGAAACACTTTGGCATTCATTCATGCTCAACTCTCCCTGCTGCAGAGACAAAAAATTGCTGCTCTTACTGAACTTGGTTAACATTTGTACATCTAAGGTTTGTTGGAAAACATATCCCTTTTAGATGTATTAATGCTAACCCAATTCAAGCTAGGAAAACTAATACAATTCCAATTTATACTGCTGCTCAGCTAGCTTCAGCTTCAGGTAAAGGTAATTAGTCATGTTTTTTTCTTTATGTAGCAGTCATCTCAATGTTCATCTATACCTAGAGCAAACTAATTTTTGTTTGATTTTCAAATCGATTTAGCGAGTAAAATTCGATCCGGAACAGTCTGATTTGGAATTGATGCCATGTCTTCTTATAAGTAACAACATAGTTGTCTGCTTACACTATCAAAATAAACATTGTTATAGTATCTATCAGTGTCTTCCACTGGCTAAATTAGGAGTTAATTAGTGTTTGGGTCGTGGATTTTGGTATCTTTTAGTGTTTGGGTCCTACGTTTGTCCATTATAGTGTTTGGGTTGTTGACCCCGTTAGTCTACACGGTCAAATGGTTAAACTGTTACCATCCATTAACTTCCGTTAGTATAGCGATTAAAAAGATATCAAGAAATTCTTCTTCGTAGGTTCAGTTAAACTTAAACTTTACAAAGGGAATTTCTTCTTTCTTTTATCATTCTTTCTTAATCTATACGAAGAAGTGAGGTGATTTATCATTGATTTTTGATGAAAAACACAGGAGATCAAGATGGGGTTTTGAACCTGTGATAGATGTCGTGAATAATGGTTTCATGGATGATTGCCTGAGATGTTGAAGTCTCTTGAGTCCTATTTTGATTTGGATTAATCAGTCATGTATGGAGTCGAATTTGCAGGGATGAATTAAGCAATAAAAGGCGGTGATACATCAACAAAAAATAATTAACGGAAGCTTCCCTAATTACCTCTCCACTGAATTCGTGGCCCTCTTTGTAGAACATCGTCCTAGCAGACTCACATTCTAGGGAAGACTGTGCACATAAAACAACGAACTGTGAGGACTTCCGCACCAATCTGGTCTGAGCAATGTTCGGATCAAGTAGAAAACATAAGCCCTGACGCGACCTCTGCTATGCTCCATCGGTTACCTCATGGTACGGCATCTATATAGTGGAAATCCTTTGAGCGATTATCAAATCATTTCCCTGTTTTCTTGATAAAGAACAGAGCTAAAAGTTAACTGAATATGGGTTCTTTGAATTTTTGGTTTTCGAAGAGTCACGGTGATGATAAACAGGGATTTAACTATAACTAACACTTTGACCAAACATGTTAGTTGACTTAGTTGACTAACTGGGTCAACGACCCAAACACTATGACAAACTTAGGACCCAAAATCTAAAGGGTACCGAAATCCACGACCCAAATATTAATTAACTCCTAAATTAAACATGGAATATTTCCCTAAACGTCCAGATGATTTCCATTATTTCCTTAATTTTTTTTGTATCTTTCCACCGAATACAGTTGGTGTTATTTCATAGTACATTCGGCTTTTCCTTTAATTACTCACAGAATGGGTAATATAATTGCAGTGAAAATCTGTTTACTGCAAAATCTAGCAAAACATGTGCTCTTTATAACTGTGAATGCTCAACGAACTGTGTTATCTTATTTTAGGTTTCGTAGCCTGTAGGTGTCTTTGTCCTGCATATCATGTAGCAGTTCGTAGAGTAGTGGAGAGAAAAATTTTGGTCATATGTGTACTCTCTTTCCCTTTGCCTAATATATACTTGGTTTTTTTCATATGTAAGGAGAGTATTGTTCAAGAATACAGACGTCAAATGTGGGCCATACATAATCTATCTCCAATATACACCAGAATAAATCTACAAAAAAAAAAAAAAAGTTCCAGGCACTTATTTCAGTTGTACTAAATAAAGGAAAGCCCTGTAGTGTTTCTGGCGGGCATAAAGGAAAGCCTGGACTTCCACTTTTCTTTGGATGATGAATCTGCGCCCGTGCAGAACACGGGCGCACATCTAGTTTACATAAAGGGCACACTTCTTGTACTCGTAACCAATCCACCGTTGTTTCAAACTTGGAAAGTCTGCAAGTGCAGGTAACCGACTCATTGATATATAGGCTGTCCACGGGACACAACTGAGACGTGCACTCACCAAAATCCGTCTGTCGATTGTTTGTTTTATATGTCTTTTGTTTTTTGGGTCCAAACGCGTGTACTCATCAATAACAACTATTTCGTTACTTCTTCTTTTTCTTCTTCTTCTCATTTGCGTGATCATGTTGCACTAGCAGTGAAATATCTTCTTCTTATAAGTAGTGGTACCAGTTCATGACGAAGATATACAGAAACCAATTCTGCAACCATTACAAAAAAAAACATTTAATCATTTATATCTCTTTTCTTCACCATTCTTATATTGTCCACAGTTTAAATACTATCCACACAACAGAGAAAGGTTGTTGATCACCATGGAAATGACTAGTTTTCTTGGAACCACATCATCAAAGTCATTCACGAAACCCATCATTAACAGCAACTTCTCCGTTTCATTACCAGTAAACACATCTCGACGCGCACTCACCTTAACATGTAAGTTATCTGCAACATTTTAATTCCTAAGTTTCAATATTCTGCTCCTTCATAGTTTTGCTTGTAATCTATAGGTTTTTCTTTTCAATATGAAAGCTTGTACATTATGTGGTTCATCATATATACAAAATGACCACTCCATATTTGGGTCATGGTCAAATCAAGATGACTTGGAAAGACCATTGTACTCAAATTACTCATTAGCTTCTTTTGTGTTTGTTAATCAACAGGTTTCAATCCCAAACCTTCTTCACAAGATGAAAACAACAACAGCATGCCAGCAGTTCATGCTGATTGGAGGTCTTTTAGAGCCAAGCTGGTCACTCACGAACGATCATCAAAACCACACGGAAAATCAAATTTGACGATGAATCATAAACCCGTTGAAGAACATCAGGCAAATGCAACAAATGAAGTCTCATGGGCGCACATTCTCCAGGAACCCGAACAGGGTTGTTTGCTTATAGCCACAGAAAAACTCGATGGGAGCAACATTTTCCAAGCAACGGTGATCTTAATCCTGTCGATCGATTCAAATTTCTCCACGGGGATTATACTCAATAAACCATCATCAGTGACAATGTCAACCGTTATAGATACAATGGATGGACCGTTATACTTCGGTGGACCATTAGATGAAAAACTGGTTTTGGCAAGTCTCAAGAAGAATAGTGATGATGATCGGACACTAGCCAGTAGTGGGTTTTTTGAGGAAGTGATTGAAGGCTTGTATTATGGAACCAAGCAAGAAAGTTTGTGTTGTGTGGATGAAATGGTTAAGAGAAGTGAGATTGGAGTTGAAGATTTTAGAGTTTTTGAAGGGTATTGTAAGTGGACTAATAAAATACTAAGAGATGAGATTAGAACCGGACACTGGAAAGTTATAGCTTGTAGCCCGAACATATTTAGTCCACTTAATTCTGCAGAATCTAAACACAGATATGGAAACACTTAATTCTAGAGCCAAATTAAATTTTCTAGAGATGAATTCTCATAGTTACCCCACTTACATCCGAGTGGGGGATTTTTCTTTCAGTTTTGTGTCTAGTTTGTCTAGCTACCTGGATTGGTAGGTAGCATGCCACTTCTTGTTAATCTTAGGATGAATGCTTAATGCATGCACACCTGAAGTCAGGGGATTTGTATTTGCAAAAAATGGAAAGTTTCATTTACCATTCATTTAGTATGCAGAAAAGACCATTTTTGTTTCTAATCGGCACACATAAGAGTTTTATAAAGAGAAAACACCACCTTGTGAAAGAGACATTTATGGTGATTGAATTTTAGTATGCATAGAGCTTTGCAATTTGTACATGGTTATATATAAGATCGGATGTTTTTGAGTACAGACGTTCAATCAACGACAGTGCTATTTGGCTCCCTAATCTCTACCTCTCTATTCTCCTCCCTACAATCTAAACCCCACATTAGGGGAATGGTGAACCCCACATGAACCTGAATGCAGATCTCGATATGAAAGTGGGCTTAGGCTTAGTTTTATGGGATAGATTGGATGGAGAGATTGGGTGAAAAGTGTTGCAAATTCTGATAAAGCTGTTGGGAAAGTGTTGAAGGAAAATATAGATAGTTCTCTCTCTTAGCGATTGCTCGCAGGTGAAGTAGCTGCGAGATAGAAACGCCGAACCGTTAGGCGCTCAAAAAGTTCCCCAAACGCCGAATGGAACGGCGCTGAAGGAAAATTTTGAAAATTAACGCTGGATGGTTCGGCGTTGGACACCAACGCCGAATGGAACGGCGTGGGAAGCCAACGCCGAACCGTCCAGCGCTTGACCTTTTTTTTTCCCAACTCTTCCTGAACTCTATTTACGTTATGTTCCGATCGTATTTTGTTTCAAAATTTGGAAATTTCGCCTATGTTTTCCAGAATTCGATTTGTACATTGCAATTTATTTCAATCGACTTTTGTTTAAAGAATTGGGCTTGTTTCAATCGTATTTTGTTTCAAAATTAGGAAATTTATGAAAGTAAAATAGTCTTTTGAGGATTTGTAATCTTCCATTACATTGCAAAACAATGTTACAATTTTTTTTGACATTAAAATCCGACTAACTTAAAACATAAAAAATTACATTTAAATTGAAATCCTACAAACTTGAAACATTAAGAAATACATTGAAATTGAAATCTTACTAGTAAATAACTTAAATTATCACTTTAGTTTAGGGGATAGGGTCCGAACCATAACGGGCTAAAATCTCGTTCTTCCATATTTTGTAGATGGGTCTCTCACATTCTTGTAATTCATCCAAGGGTTGTCGTAGGATTTTCATTTCCGAATCTCTTTGCTGCGTTTGTGCCAAGATTGTAGAGCTTTCCAAGTTCTTCCTTAGATACTCTTCCTCTCTTTCATATTTGGCCTCTCTTTGTGCTTGTGCGTTTTCAAGAAGATCGATGAGTTTATCCATTTTTTCATCTGATTTGTGCGATGCTTTAGCCTCACGAGCCCTTTTTTTTGCTTGATCTCTACCTTCACTTCTAACATCATCAGTTACTTCAAAAAAGCGCCTTCTGTTTGATAAATCAGAGGATTCAGAATTAGATGAACTTCCACCAAACCTTGCCATATTTTGGAAATCTTGATCCAAATTATCATCTTCATTTTCTTCAGTAGCTTGAGTTTGTTGACTAGGTTGCGTGGAAGTACCGACCCCATCATCATTATTCACCGCCGGGTTGTAATCGGGTTGATAAGTCTTCAATATATGGAAAACCGAATCGTACTTCCAAAGTTTTCCAGTCGATGCTTCATAATTCTGCTTTCCACGATGATACTGGGAAAATAATAAAATGAAAAACTTAGAGAAAGAAAGAAAGAGAACAAAATGGAAGAAAGAAAACATTAAAAAAATTATCATTCTTACATAATCCGCCTCGGTCATCCCCGTAGGTTTGTTTCTGAAGTAAGGCCTAACAAAAGAAATATATTTCCTCACATCGGTTCTTATTGTGTTGCACTTTGTTTGCAATGCTTTTTTATCTCTTACGTTACCATCAGGACCCTTTCTTTTGTTGTACTCCTCAATAATATTACTCCAAAATATTGCACCCTTTTTATCTTTTCCATGAATTGGATTGTTGCTTGCTATGACCCAACCATAAATTAGCGCCTCTTCTTCAGTTGTACTAAAGTGTGACATTTTGTGGTATGAGGTAGAGGAAGAAAATCAAAAGTATGTGAAGTAGAGGAAGAAAATCAATGAAGAAGATAATCAATTGATTTTGGTGTGAGGGATGGAGGTGAATTAGTATTCTATTTATAGGGAAGCTTGAAAAATTAGCTGTTAGGATTTTAAACGTATATGTAATCTTAGTCGTAGAAAAGACAACGGTCATCAGCATCCAAGGGCTGATACACAGAGCGCCGTTTGGTTCGGCGCTCCATTTCCAGCCGTTGATCCACTAAAACCAAGTTCCTGTCGTTGGATTTTCCATCATTTCCAATTATCTTAAAACAAAAACTTCCTAATTCTCTAAGATAAAAATAGTATTAAAGTCTAATTAAAATGGAGTTTATGGAGTTTACAATGCCGAACCGTTCGGCGCGGTCAATCTGGTTGACCAAGTCAAGCACCGAACGGTTCGGCGTTTCACTAAAGAAGCCCAGCGCTGCGGTTCTAGCAGCGCCATAAGACTTAGTAGCTCTGCCTGGGTGAGCTGGATGGCCAATCTAGCTGCTAGATTGGCCACCCATAAGACTAAGCCTTAGATTGTAGGGAGGTGAATAGAGAGGTGGAGAATAGGGAGCCAACTAGCATTTCTGTTCAATAAAGAAAGAAAAATACCATTCCTTTTCTTTGTTTTTTTTTTATCGGCAAATATAAGAATTTTATAAAGAAAAACACCACTAATAAAAGAGACATTTATGTAATCTTTATAAATAAAAACACCACTCTGTAAAAGAGACATTTATGTTGATTGCATTTTAGTACGAATGAAATGATTTTTGCTGCAGTAAAAATAGTGCTCGTTTCACTCTACTCTATCCTACAAAGAAGGTGCAATTGGGCTCTTACTTTAACTAAACTTCCAGTATGAGCTAGCAGCTGGTTTTGCTGGGGTGATGTGTTGGTGTTCCAGGATTGGTTCGTTGTGAAGATATTTATTTTCACACAGTTTCTTCCAAATCGACCGGTAGTTGTTATGTGTGTGCCACACTCTTGAATAGTATTGCTTGGTTGTATTGGTTGCTCTTTCTGATGTCCACCCCTCCTTCCTTCTTTGTTTTAGGAAGCTTATCCCATCCAATAATGGGATGCATCTTCTTTGCTAGGATGTTATGATCCCAATTCTTTTTTATGGTGATTCGATCCATTTTCTTGTAAACACGGTCTGAAAACATTTGAGTTTAGATCGCATGGTTGGTCGTTGGTGTATAAGGGAAGCGTTAATAAGTACAACTTTTCCTGCTTGGTTAACACATTTGGTGAACCATCCTTGTGCTTTTATTTGAATTCTTTCCAGTAGATCCACATAAATGCGTATCGAGTTCCTCTCTCTTGAATGTTACCCCCAGATATTTAGGTGGTTCTGCCGTTGTGCTTATTTTAACTCAGTTGCAGTTGGCCATAACTTTGGGTGGTGAATGATGATTGACTTGGCCTTGTTTATCTCTTTCCCTGCCGACATTGGGTGTGGTTAAGGGGTAACCTTGCCATAATTCTCGATTCGGTTGGACGTTTCCTTGAATTGTGCCATTGATATTGACGGCATATGTAAATGGTGTTATGAATGTCATGTTTGCAGTCAACAAATTTCTTTGGAAAGACCCATCTTGATGAAAGAAGCTTCAAGAAACCCCCAATCTAGACTATCATATGCATTTTTTATATTGAATTTCAGTGCTATCTATTCTCTGGGTATTTTGTTGGGGCGAAGGATCAATTATGATGGAAGAGTTCTGCAGCTATAGCAATGTTGTCACGCATAGCCTTATATTGTACAAAAGCACTTATATGATGGAAGAGTTCTGCAGCTATAGCAATGTTGTCACGCATAGCCCTATATTGTACGAAAGCACTTTGAAATGGGCTGATAATAAACTGGAGAATGTGTCTCAATCTATTAACCAAAATTTTAGTAAGCACTTTGTAAGCCACGTTGCACAGATTAATCGGTCGGGATTGAGAAGGGGTGATTAGGTTTGAAGTTTTGCGTATGAGGGTAACGTTGGTGTGGTTGATTGGGTGTTGTAGACGGTTGTGTTGGAATAAATTTTCCTCCATATCCCATAATGATCGTCTTATGATATATGGTAGTTCTTTGTGAAATTTACCCGTATACCCGTCTGGACGCGGTGCCTGATCCGAACCAACGCATTTCAAAGCTATCTAAAATTCCTCACGTGTGACATTTGTTTTTAGCCTCCAACATTGAGAGTTAGTTAGTCTATGATGGAAACCCTTGAATAAACTCCAACCCTTTTTTTTTTTTTTTTTTGCCTGTATTGATTATCAAAAAACCGATAATGAGATCAACAACTTCTTTTTTTTATCAACAAAACAATATAATTTTATATATAGGAGAAAAGAATGAAAGAATTACAAACCCAGAACGGTTTTATAGATAACAGTTGAAAACAATGTCTCAGGAAGAAATTATCTCCTAACTAATTCTTCGAATCTAACATTCTTAAGACTATGAGAGGAGTGAGACCAATACAAAATGATTGCTTTTATGTTTAAGATAATACTATGCACCCCCTCCTCCCTAACCCCTTCGCAGAGCATACGTTGATTTCGCTCTTTCCACAAGGTCCAGCAAACTGCAAACGGCAGAACTTCCCATATGTAGTTACCATTATCAGAAAATATTTTCTTGCTAAAACCCTTGTAAAGGTCCTTTATATCTCCACACTGTGCCCAGCTAACTCCAAAGTCATTGAACAATCTATTCCATATCTCAGACGCAACCTTGCAGTGAATGAGCAAGTGGTCTATGGACTCTAAATCTATTTTACACATACAACAGCGGTTAACCAAAGTTCTTCCTCTTTTAGCTAGATTGTCTTGAGTTAAGATGGAATTATGATGTACCAGCCATGTGAAGAAACACACTTTAGGTGGTACATTATTATTCCACACAACTGTAGAAGGGAAATCAAAAGAAGAATCATGGTTGTGTAAAGCCGAGTAGCAAGAGCTTAGCGTGAAGATACCGTCTTTCGTCCATTTCCAATGCCTTGCGTCCTCTTCCAAAGTGGGAGTGAAATAATGAAGCTGATTTGTAAGAGCTGACGCTTCTATAATTTCATTGTCTGTCAGCCTCCTCCTCAAGTCTAGATTCCAATTAACTTGCCATTTGTATTTATGGAGTAAAATTGGCTCACTAGGTGTTGTTTTTTCCTAGAGACCTTGTATAGATTTGGAAAAGTAGCTTGAAAGGTCCCCTAACCCATCCAATGGTCTTGCCAAAAAAGGGTTCTATTTCCTTTGCCCACTTTGTACATGATCCCCTGTTTGAACTTTGACATCCTGTTGCACACACCCAGCCAAATGTTATTTCCATAAGCAGTCTTTGGGATCTTGGTATCCCACCCCACAACAGCAGCACCGTACTTCTCATATATTAAGATTCTCCAAAGCGCTCTTTGTTCCACAGAATATCTCCATAACCACTTACATAAAAGAGAGTCATTCATGGTGATTAAGTCTCTAATACCAAGCCCTCCCTTTTATTTTTCTGTGCACACCTTTCTCCAAGCCACCAAGGGGTACTTCTTAGCTTCTGAAGTTCCTTTCCACAAGAAGTTTCGCATAATACCGTTTAGTCTTTTCGCCACAAATTTTGGCATTGAGTAAATCGACATCATGAAGATTGTAATTGCACTAAGAACGAATTTTATTAATATTAATATTCCTCCGTATGTCAAGCATCTGCCCATCCACCCTTGAAGTCTTTCCTCGGAATTTTCAATGACAGGATCCCAAATTCTTCTACATCTGTATGAGGCCCCGTCTGGCATTCCCAAGTAAGGTATAGGGAATTCCGTGATAGTGCACCCTAAACTCGAAACTACAGGTTGTTGAAAATGAGTTTCGCCCATTCCAACAGCAGTGCTCTTGGCAGCATTGATACCTAAACCCGAGCACAGACGAAAGCAAATAAGGGAGGCACTAATGTAGTGAATTTGTTGAACAAAATCCGATGAAAATACTACGGTATCATCCGCAAATAGTAAGTGAGACACTTGAGTTCCATTGTGGCGAACGCGAAAGCCCTCATATAAACCATTTCCTTCCAGTTTGAAGATCATTTTGCTGAAAGCCTCCATGACCATAGAAAAGAGGAAAGGTGACAAAGGGTCTCCTTGACGCAACCCTCTAGAGAATTTAAACAAGTCGCCTGGACTCCCATTCAATAAAATTGAAAAACGCGAAGTTGATACACAAGTCTGAATCCATCTTCTTCACTTTATCCCGAAACCCATTCTTTGTATCACCTTGTCCAGAAAATCCCAGCTCACCTTATCATAAGCTTTCTCAACATCTAGCTTGAAAACCCACCCTGAATATTTAGACTTTAACCTTGAATCAATGCACTCATATGCCATGAGAATACTGTCAAAAATCTGTCTCTTCGCCACAAAAGCATCTTGAGTTTCCGAAATTATTTTTGGAAGAACTAGCTTCAGCCGGGAGGATAAAACATGGGTCACAATCTTGTATGAAGTATTAATCAAACTGATCGGCCTAAAGTCTTTGACATCTTCAACTGTAGTACTTTTAGGGATAAGACGAATGAAAGTATTATTTGCTCTCCAATCCATAAAGTTTTTTCCTCAAAGAATTTCACGAACCTCATTTAGTCCACCTTGATGATATCCCAGAAGTGAACATAAAACTCTACAGGAAATCCATCTGGTCCCGGGGCTCTATTCTTTCCCATTTCCTTGATAGCCATCTTGACGTCTTCTTCGGTGATTGGACGTTCTAGACTTCGACAATCCTTCATATCGAGAGTAGTGAACTGCAATTCCTCCATGAAAGGTCTATTACGATCTTCTTCCTTGTACAGCTCCTCATAGAAAAGTTTCAAGTGATGTGATATTCTCCGCTTGTCCTTTGTTAACTCACCATCCACTTTTAAGCACCCTATGTTATTTTGTCTTCTTCTTCCATTTGCAAATTTATGAAAATAACTTGAATTTTTGTCTCCATCTTGAAGCCAATGATCTTTAGCTTTTTGCTTCTTTCTTTTATCTTCCAGTAAAGCCCACCCACAATAATCAGACTTCAAATTTACTCTCAAAATCCTGTCCTCTTCTGTTGTTGTACCCTCCGCGTCCTTTTCATCCAAGTTTTTAATTTTTACTAACAGCTCTTGCATAACCTGATCCAACCTCCCAAAACTTTCTTTGTTCCAAGTGTTCAAAAGATCTTTAATAGCCATTAGTTTTTTGCAAAATATGAACCCTGGATTACCCATAAAATTAAGATTTTCCCACCACTCCTTCATCAAATTTGGAAGTTCTTCATCCTCCAACCACATTAGCTCGAACTTTTTCGGCCTTGGACCACTGTCGCCCATTTCAGTAGATAATAAGAGGGGAATATGATCTGACACAGGCCTCGGCTTTGCAATTTGAGTAGTACCTGGGACGTAGTTGTCCCACTTTTTGTTCAGCAAGAATCTATCGATACGAGTGCAAGTAGGAGGGTCCTGAAAATTAGACCAAGTATACTTTTCCCCACATAACGGTAAATCAACAAGGTTAAAATCTGACATGAACTGGTTGAAATTACGCATAGCACGAGATAGAGTTCTCTGTCTATTCTTATCTTCAAGAGTTGATATTACATTCCAGTCGCCACCAAGACACCCTGGAATATCCCAAATTCCCAACACTTCTCCTAGCTCCCTCCAAAGAATACGCCTTTCTTTTCGATCATTAGGAGTGTAAACAGAAGATACAAAGAACTCAAAATTGTTTGTAGTACATCTAAACATACACGAGAGAGAGAAAATACCATGTAAACTGTCCACCATATCAAATTTATCTCCATCCCACATAATACATATCCCTCCTTTAGTGCCTTCAGATGGTTTAAAGCAAAATTTTGCGATTGGCTTGTTCCAGATTTCCTTCCTTATCATTTTTGTCATATCTTCCAATTTTGTTTCTTGAAGCAACACTGTGTCAGCATTCCATTTTGAGAGGACTGAGTTAACAAAAATTCTCTTATTCACATCACCTAAACCCCTTAGATTCCAAGAAATAATTTTGTTTGTCATTTCAAACGACTTCCCTTAGCTCTCTTGCTCCGTTCCTCCCTGGATCCCGATGGAGTAAGATAATTTAGCAGATTAGACAAACGAGATTTCTCCCTGGAAGCTCTAGGAGTTAAAACAATTTCGACTTCGGCAGAATTCTCGTCTTGGGAGACAAAATCTTCCTCTTCGTCACTCACTTCAGAATCTCCTTTTTTTTTATCTTGCAAGTGCAATTGAACTCCTTTTAAAGACTCATTTGATATTCCTCCTCCCACAAAACCCTTCTCTTTTCTAGTGGAATTAGTTGAATTTTCCTTGAGAAACGCTTCTTTAAGAGCATTCACAATACTATCATGAATTGCATCTTCTTTTCCCTTGACCGGTAACCCCATAAGACCTCCAACAACCTTAAAATCCTTGAGATCAACAACTTCTTGAGTGCGGAAATATGCTCTATTTAGGTTTCCTTACTGTAATCATTGAATTCTTGAGCGTTGTTTCCAATACACCTACGGGAAGTGTGTTAATGCTGATGTGTGTTTCTAGCTTGCTACTTTTGTTGTAACCAAAAACTCAACGCATGACGAGATGTTATGGCACATCGTTGTTGTGTATGTTGGGCCAAGATTTCTGCAGCTTTGATGAGTGAAGGGAGATGAACAAAAGTGGCTTTGCACCATTGATGTAAACTTGAGGCTATATTCGATAATTTTCTCAACAGGTTCAATGGTGGTATTGGATGTTGAGTTTGACTCCATACTATTGCCACTGTATCTTTGAATTTGGGTTAAGGAACCGTGGATGCTCCAATTTTAATGTTGTACCCCTAGGAAAGGTCATTGTTTCTTGTATCATCATCAAAGGTGCATGGTCTGAGGCTAGTCTTGGTAGATGCTTTATTATAACACTTGGTTGGAGATCGAGCCACAACTGGTTGCATAACCCTCGATCAAGTCTCTCCAAACTGAAAGCATGCATCTCTTACTTGTCTGTTAAACCAGGTATAAGGATCCCCTTGGAAGCTCAAATCTATGAGACTATTCAAGTTGATCATGTTGATGAAGTGTTGAGTTTGGGTCGTAGTAACTGGGTTACCACCTTTTTTTTTCTTGTTGACATGTGACATCATTGAAATCTCTCATTAGTAGCAAGGATATTTGTGTGTGGGGATTAATAAATTGAAGTTCATCAGGAAATATTTTCTTGCTGGTCGATGAGGAAGAGCATATATTCCAGTGAAGAAATGGAAATATATTTCCTAGTTTTAGGTGGTGGTGGTGTTGCCGCAAAGTTAGGAGTGGGTGGAAGGTTGAAGTGTTGTGGAATGTTTTTTCTCTGGTGCTTGAGCTTTCTTTTGTAGGTCTGTAAGGGTGCTGGTGGTTCAGGAGTAGGTGTGAGAAAATGGTTATGTGTAACGTTGACACGTGGTTCACCTTCTTGGTTTGTAACCGCCAAATTAACCTGCGCATCCTTATCTTACAAGAAGGACTCGAGCCGCCTGATGTTATAAGACGTATGTACAGGTCACATTGATATGTGCGGTCACAGCACATATTCAACGTACAAGTCCAAGAATGATATAGTCCAAGTCCGTTGCACCTATCAAGCCTGATGACTAGAAGAAAAAGTCTGTACATATTCAAGTCCTCCAACTAATAAGAAGATATTTGTTGTAACAAGTTATTTTGAATCTCCAGCAATGTCGTACAGTTTGTTTACTTAGGTTTAGAATTCTTCTCTTGTAAATCATATATATACTGAATGAAAACTAATCTGCTCATTATTGTGAGATAGAGAATTATCCAAACTTAGATTTTTGATGGTATCATCTTGATCCATCCTAGGACCTAAATTTATCTCTTCCGCATCTATCAAACTCTGATATATATTTTTTTTTTCTCCTTCTTTCTCACAATGGTGGAATCTGCTGATCAAATACCTCCTCAAAGTCCTATCAATCATGAAACTTAAATCAATACTAAAACCCAAACCAATTCTTCAGGGAACATTCGAACCCTAGACCCTTACGTGATACACCCAAGTGATAATCCTGCTACAGTTTTATTTTCTCCTCTTTTGCAAGGTGATAATTACGGTTCCTGGGTTAGGGGAATAACCAAATATCTTAATGCTAAGGGTAAGCTTGGCTTCGTGGATGGTTCGTTTCCTCCACTTAAGGATGAACTGCAGTATCAATGTTGGAAAAGGTACGACGATCTCGTTGGAAGTTGGTTACTGAATTCCTGTCAACCTGATATTTGAGAAAGTTTTCTTTATGCTCCGTCATCTCATGCAATCTGGAAGGATCTCCAGGTGAGGTTCTGTATATCTAATGCACCTATTCTTTTTCGTCTTAAGTCTGATATAGCTGCTATTAGACAAGAACCGATGTTCGTCTCTATGTATTACACAAAGATAAAAACTTTGTGGGATCAATACGATTCCCTGGTAGCTGTCACCGAAGTTTTTATCTGTGGAAAGGGAAAATACCTTTTGGAAAGATTTGAACGTGAACAAGCCATGGAGTTTCTCCATGGCTTACATGACCGCTT
This sequence comes from Papaver somniferum, assembly GCF_003573695.1. NCBI lineage: Eukaryota > Viridiplantae > Streptophyta > Magnoliopsida > Ranunculales > Papaveraceae > Papaver > Papaver somniferum. Next base: position 3,716,740 of record NW_020623156.1, read on the forward strand.
CTCCAACCTCAGGAGTCAGATCCTCATGATGGAACCTTTTCCTACTGCTCTGTGCATATTCAATATGGTGCAGCAGGAAGAAGAACAACAACACATTCAAGCGAGTCATCTCCCTCACATCGAATCTGCTGCACTCAATACAAACCGGTATGTTCATCACTCTGCCTCATCTCAGTCTGCTGCTCGTCCGTCTGCCAGTTAGAATAAACGCCCAAGGCCTCACTGCGATTTTTGCAATCTTGATGGCTATGTACGTGATCGCTGCTATAAGCTTCATGGTTTCCCACCTTCGTTAGCATCGAACCCTGTTGCTTCTAATATTTATGCTGCTCCGGAACACCAACCTGCACAACATCCTGTCATGCCTGCTTTTTCAGCTGAACAGTACTCGCGCCTGTTAGCTCTCATCAACACTCCAGCTGAAGACACTCCTATGGAGCCGAGAGTCAATTTTGCTGGTAATTTTCTCACTGTTTTTTCTGAACCATGGTTTGTTGATAGTGGTGTTACGCACCATATATGCAACTCCCTTTCTTATTTCAGTTCGTACTCACCTGTTAAAACGTTAATTCAAATGCAACTCCCAGATGGTACTTATTCCACTGTTAAACATATTGGTGAAGTCGTATTCTCACCCACTCTTAAGTTATCCAATGTTCATCATATTCCGAACTTCAAATTTAATTTATTGTCTGTCAATCAGTTGACTTGAGCTCTCCATTGTGTGGTTCTTCTTACACACAATTCTTTTCTTTTTCAGGACTTGTCAACGAACAAAGTGATTGGTCGGGGTGATCTTCATGAAGGTTTATATCAGCTCCGGGTTTCTTCATCACCACCTAAAGTTTTGTCCAATAATAAAACGCCATTCGACGTTTGGCATTGTCGACTTTTCCATCCCAGTTTAGATCGTTTTCGATATTTATGTAATTCGCATAATTATATGCACTCTACTTTTTCCACTGCTTGTGATGTATGCCCATTGGCTATACAATCTCGATTGTATTTTAATAAACATAGTATTTCTTCTAAACGTTGTTTTGAACTTGTCATTGCGATATATGGGGACCTTTTTCTACCCCATCTCTCACAGGTGCAAAATATTTCCTTACCATTGTAGATGATTTTTCCCGTTGCACATGGGTCTATTTAATGCATTCCAAAGGTGAAACTTGCAAATTCACAAAGTTTTTTGCCGAGTATGTTGTTACTCAATACTCAACACAACTTACTAATATATCTACTGGTGCCTCTTTACCTTTTTTGCCTATCTTACAACGCATCCAATCTGATAATGGTCAAGAATTTATTTCTCATGAATTTCAGGACTGGGTGCATGAGCATGGTATTCATCACCAACGTAGCTGCGTTTACACTCCCCAGCAAAATGGAGTAGTGGAACGAAAGCATCGGCACTTGTTGACTGTTGCTCGTGTTCTTTGTTTTCAAGCAAACTTACCTATTACCTATTGGGGAGAATGCATTTTTACTGCTACTTATCTAATCAATAAGATTCCTACTCCGGTACTCTCTAAACGATCTCCTTATGAAGTCTTGTTGGGTAAGCAACCTGATTATCGTAACCTCCGTGTTTTTGGTTGCCTATGTTACGCTCGTAATACTAAAATTGTCAATAAATTTGATCCTCGTGCTACTCCTGGTGTTTTTCTGGGATATCCATACAACCATAAAGGTTATATAATATTGGATTTGTCTACCAAGTTTACATTCATCTCTAGAGATGTTGTTTTTCATGAATGTATCTTCCCCTTCAAAGATGCAAAAATACGTACATCTGATTCCTTTCAATCAGTTCCTCAATAAGAATTTTTTTATGAGGCTACTTCTCTTTCCCAATCATGTTTGCCTCCAGCGACCATTATGTCCCAATCCACTTCACAGTCCCATGCGTCTACTGCCAGGGAATCTGATGATTTTTTGTCTAATGTATCTTCAAAGTATGATGACTCTTCGGCACGCACTGACGCCGACTCCCCTGCCAGGGAGACCACAGATTCTCCTATGTTATCATTTTCTAACTCAGCTCCTGCTATTGGCAGCAATGTTTTACCTTCTTCAGATTCCTTGCAGACCCCTGAATTACGTCGTTCAACCAGGGAACATCACCGACCTGCCCACTTGAAAGACTATATATGTTCTGTTAATCAATGCACTTCACAGTCTAATTATCCTATGACTAATTATATTTCTTTTGATCAATTCACTGCACAACACCGTGCATTTCTCTCCTCCGTCATAGCCAATGATGAACCGCGTAGTTTTACAGAGTCCATCAAAATTCCGGAATGGCGTGATGAAATTGTTAAGGAGCATACATCCTTTCAAGACAATGATACTTTCACCCTCACTCCTCTTCCACCGGGAAAAACTGCCATTGGATGTAAATGGGTTTTAAAAATAAAATATCGACCGAATGGTGACATTGAACGTCGCAAAGCTCGTCTTGTTTCTAAAGGTTATACACAACAAAAGGGCATTGATTTTCATGATACTTTTGCACCGGTTGCAAAATTATTTACTCTGCATGTTTTATTGTCTCTTGCTGCCATTCATAACTGGCATTTGCATCAACTCGATGTTAACAATGCTTTTTTGCAAGGTGATTTACTTGAGGATATTTACATGAAAATCCTTCCAGGTTTTTAGAAAAAGGGTGAAACACGTGTTTATAAACTCAACAAATCTCTCTATAGACTCAAGCAAGCATCTCGCCAATAGTTTGCTAAGTTCTCTGCTGCCTTAATTAATGTTGGTTTTAGCCTGTCGCCTGCAGATTACTCTATTTTTACTTTATTTTCTGGTAATGTTTCTTTATATGTTTTAGTTTACGTCGATGACATTATTACAGGAAACAATGAATCTGCCATTCAAAAGCTAAAAGATACACTTGAGTCGCAATTTTTTCTTAAGAATCTTGGTCGCTTACAATACTTTCTTGGTATCGAGATTTCTCGGTCTCCAAAAGGTATTTTTCTTTGTCAACGTAAATACATTCTTGACATTGTTAATGATTCTGGTCTTTTAGGTGCTAAGATTGCTTCTTCTCCCATGGAACAAAATCTTAAGCTTCTACCTATTTCGTGTACTCCACTAACTGATCCAAGTATCTATCGTCGTCTCATCGGTAGACTACTCTATCTTCAGGTCACCCGTCCTGATATCACTTATTCAGTTAATTACTTGAGTCAATTCATGAAGCAGCCCTGTTCTGTTCATTTAGAGGCTGCTCATCGTGTTGTTCATTATCTTAAGGGTATTGTTAGCACTGGCATCTTTCTTTCTGCTACTAGTACTTTGTATCTTGCTGGCTATACTGATTCTGACTGGGCAGGATGTCCCACAACTCGTCGATCAACGACAGGATATTTTACAATGCTAGGCGATAGTCCTATTTCTTGGAAATCCAAGAAACAACCAACCATATCACTCTCATCTGCTGAAGCAGAATATCGTGTCCTTGCAAGACTTACTTCTGAGCTGCAATGGTTACATTATCTTTTCCAGGATCTTCGAATCAGTATTCCGAAGCCTATTCCGGTCTATTGCGACAATCAAGCCGCAATTCATATTTCTGAGGACCCAGTATTTCATGAACGAACTAAACATATCGAGATCGATTGTTATTTTGTTCGTGAAAAACTATTGTCTGGTCTCATCAAACCAACTCATATTCTGTCGGCTGATCAATTGGCTGAACTTTTTACTAAACCTCTAGGCGTGGATCATTTTCGACGTTTGTCCAGCAAGTTGGGCCTTCGTCCTGACTCTCCTCCGGCACCAACTTGAGGGGGGTATAAGACGTATGTATAGGTCACATTGATATGTGCGGTCACAACACATATTCAACGTACAAGTCCAAGACTGATATAGTCCAAGTCTGTTGCACCTATCAAGCCTGATGACCAGAAGAAGAAGTCTGTACATATTCAAGTCCTCCGACTAATAAGAAGATATTTGTTGTAACAAGTTACTTTGAATCTCCTACAATGTCGTACAATTTGTTTATTTAGGTTTAGAATTCTTCTCTTGTAAATTATATATATACTGAATGAAAACTAATATGCTCATTATTTTGAGAGAGAGAATTATCCAAACTTAGATTTTTGATATGTATTCTGGGTAAAGTAGAGAGCCAATGAGTTTGGTTTTGAGGAAGAATGGATATGAAATGGAGGTTGGGGTTGAGGGGTATTTTTCTGAAAATGTTGAGTTAAGACCTTTGATGTTGGTGCACTTTTTTGGGGTGGAAATATTCTGGATTTGCCGCATCCAACATAATTGAATCTGACAAAGGAACCCCGAAGTGGATAAGTCCTCCGAAGATTTTTCTGATGTGAAACTGGTTACTACTACTTGGGTTTGACCTCATGTGTGGGACCTTGTCTACTGGGATATTCCTTGAAACCAGCAATTCATGATTGTTTTGTTCTGAAGTAGCCGTCACTTCTGCAGGTATATTAGCTGGAGTAGCATCCACATTAGAATGTGCTTTTACAATAGCAGAGGCCTCTTCCGACTGGTTTTGAGGTACTGAGTTCCACTTTAAACCTAGGTGAGTCATGATGTTTGAGATCCGAGTTGGTACCTTACTAGCTCGGGCCTGGTTGCAGTTCTGGATCACTTTCTATACTCACCTTCTTCAATAAATCTTCTGTGCCATTCACATCCTGCATGAACTATTGTTGTGTGTGTTGAGCAAGAGTGGTGGGTTGAAGATGAATCTGTAGAGTTTGGGTTGGATGATGACAATGAGATAAAAATTATTTGTTTAGGTCAGTTTTCAACATCCGGGGTTCAAATATTACTAGAGTTAGACTTGAGTCTCTCTTTCGGATGAACTGGATAGGAAATATATCAGTTTTCAACATCCCGGGTTCAAAGATTACTATATTTAGACCTGAGTCTCTCGTTCGGATGAACTGGATCAGAAATATATCAGTTTTCAACATCCCGGGTTCAAATATCACTAGAGTTAGACCTGAGTCTCTTGTTCGAATGAACTGGATCGGAAATATGTCAGTTTTCAACATCTCAGGTTCAAATATTACTAGAGTTAGACCTGAGTCTCTCATTAGGATGAACTGGATCAGAAATATATCAGTTTTCAACATCCCGGGTTCAAATATTACTAGAGTTAGACCTAAGTCTCTCGTTCGGATGAACTTGATCGGAAATATATTAGTTTTCAACATCCCAGGTTCAAATATTACTAGAGTTAGACCTGAGTCTCTCATTAGGATGAACTGGATCAGAAATATATCAGTTTTCGACATGCCGGATTCAAATATTACTAGAATTAGACCTGAGACTCTCGTTCGGATGAACTGGACCGGAAGTATATCTGTTTTCAACATCCGAGGTTCAAAGATTACTAGATTTAGACCTGAATTTCTCGTACGGATGAACTGGATCAGAAATATATCAGTTTTCAATATCCCGGGTTCAAATATTACTAGAGTTAGATCTGAGTTTCTCGTTCGGATGAAGTGGGTCAGAAATATATCAGTTTTCAACATCCCGGGTTCAAATATTACTAGAGTTAGACCTGAGTCTCTCGTTTGGATAAACTGGATCGAAAATATATCAGTTTTCAATATCCCAGGTTCAAATATTACTAGAGTTAGACCTGA
>NW_020623156.1:3722400-3739365 GCF_003573695.1 Papaver somniferum
AGTATCTTATTAGGATGAACTGGATAAGAAATATATCAGTTTTCAAGATCCCGGGTTCAAATATTACTAGATTTAGACCTGAATTTCTCGTACGGATGAACTGGATCAGAAATATATCAGTTTTCAATATCCCGGGTTCAAATATTACTAGAGTTAGATCTGAGTTTCTCGTTCGGATGAAGTGGGTCAGAAATATATCAGTTTTCAACATCCCGGGTTCAAATATTACTAGAGTTAGACCTGAGTCTCTCGTTTGGATAAACTGGATCGAAAATATATCAGTTTTCAATATCCCAGGTTCAAATATTACTAGAGTTAGACCTGATTCTCTCACTCGGATGAACTGGATCAGAAATATATCAGTTTTCAACATCCCGGGTTCAAATATTACTAGAATTAGACCTGAGTCTCTCGTTCGGATGAACTGGATCAGAAATATATCAGTTTTCAACATCCCCGGTTCAAATATTACTAGAGTTAGACCTGAGTCTCTTATTAAGATGAACTGGATCAGAAATATATCAGTTTTCAACATCCCGGGTTCAAATATTACTAGAGTTAGACCTGAGACTCTCGTTCGAATGAACTGGACCGGAAATATATTAGTTTTCAACATCCCGAGTTCAAAGATTACTAGATTTAGACCCGAGTCTCTCGTTCGGATGAACTGGATCAGAAATATATCAGTTTTCAACATCCCGGGTTCAAATATCACTAAAGTTAGATCTGAGTCTCTCGTTCGAATGAACTGGATCGCAAATATATCTGTTTTCAACATTCCAGGTTCAAATATTACTAGAGTTAGACCTGAGTCTCTCATTAGGATGAACTGGATCAGAAATATATCAGTTTTCAACATCCCGGGTTCAAATATTTCTAGAGTTAGACCTGAGTCTCTCGTTCGGATGAACTGGACCGGAAATATATCAACTTTCAACATCCCAGGTTCAAAGATTACTAGAGTTAGACCTTTGTCTCTCATTAGGATGAACTGGATCAGAAATATATCAGTTTTTAACATCCCAGGTTCAAATATTACTAGAGTTAGACCTGAGTCTCTCGTTCGGATGAACTGGACCAGAAATATATCAGGTTTCAACATCCCAGGTTCAAAGATTACTAAATTTAGACCTGAGTTTCTCGTTCAGATGAATTGTATCAGAAATATATCAGTTTTCAACATCCCGGGTTCAAATATTACTAGAGTTAGACCTGAGTCTCTCGTTTGGATGAACTGGATCGGAAATATATCAGTTTTCAACATCCCAGGTTCATATATTACTAGAGTTAGACCTGAGTCTCTCACTCGGATGAACTGGATCAAAAATATATCAGTTTTCAATATCTCGGGTTCAAATATTACTAGAATTAGACCCGAGTCTCTCGTTCGGATGAACTGGATCAGAAATATATCAGTTTTCAACATCCCGGGTTCAAATATCACTAAAGTTAGATCTGAGTCTCTCGTTCGAATGAACTGGATCGCAAATATATCTGTTTTCAACATTCCAGGTTCAAATATTACTAGAGTTAGACCTGAGTCTCTCATTAGGATGAACTGGATCAGAAATATATCAGTTTTCAACATCCCGGGTTCAAATATTTCTAGAGTTAGACCTGAGTCTCTCGTTCGGATGAACTGGACCGGAAATATATCAACTTTCAACATCCCAGGTTCAAAGATTACTAGAGTTAGACCTTTGTCTCTCATTAGGATGAACTGGATCAGAAATATATCAGTTTTTAACATCCCAGGTTCAAATATTACTAGAGTTAGACCTGAATCTCTCGTTCGGATGAACTAGACCAGAAATATATCAGGTTTCAACATCCCAGGTTGAAAGATTACTAAATTTAGACCTGAGTTTCTCGTTCAGATGAATTGTATCAGAAATATATCAGTTTTCAACATCCCGGGTTCAAATATTACTAGAGTTAGACCTGAGTCTCTCGTTTGGATGAACTGGATCGGAAATATATCAGTTTTCAACATCCCAGGTTCATATATTACTAGAGTTAGACCTGAGTCTCTCACTCGGATGAATTGGATCAGAAATATATCAGTTTTCAATATCTCGGGTTCAAATATTACTAGAATTAGACCTGAGTCTCTCGTTCGGATGAACTGGATCAGAAACATATCAGTTTTCAACATCCCCGGTTCAAATATTACTAGAGTTAAACCTGAGTCTCTCATTAGGATGAACTGGATCAGAAATATATCATTTTTCAACATCCCATGTTCAAATATTACTAGAGTTAGACCTGAGACTCTCGTTCGGATGAACTGGACCGGAAATATATCAGTTTTCAACATCCCAGGTTCAAAGATTACTAGATTTAGACCCGAGTCTCTCGTTCGGATGAACTGGATCAGAAATATATCAGTTTTCAACATCCCGGGTTCAAATATTACTAGAGTTAGACCTGAGTCTCTCGTTCGAATGAACTGGAACGGAAATATATCAACTTTCAACATCCCGGGTTCAAAGATTACTAGATTTATACCCGAGTCTCTCGTTCGGATGAACTGGATCAGAAATATATCAGTTTTCAACATCCCGGGTTCAAATATCACTAGAGTTAGACTTGAGTCTCTCGTTCGAATGAACTGGATCGGAAATATATCAGTTTTCAACATCCCAGGTTCAAATATTACTAGAGTTAGACCTGAGTCTCTCATTAGGATGAACTGGATCAGAAATATATCAATTTTCAACATCCCGGGTTCAAATTTTACTAGAGTTAGACCTGAGTCTCTCGTTCGGATGAACTGGACCGGAAATATATCAGTTTTCAACGTCCCAGGTTCAAAGATTACTAGATTTAGACCTGAGTTTCTTGTTCGGATGAACTGGATCAGAAATATATCAGTTTTCAACATCCCGGGTTCAAATATTACTAGAGTCAGACCTGAGTCTCTCGTTTGGATGATGAACTGGATCGGAAATATATCAGTTTTCAATATCCCAGGTTCAAATATTACTTGAGTTAGAGCTGAGTCTCTCATTCGGATGAATTGGATCAGAAATATATCAGTTTTCAACATCCCGGGTTCAAATATCACTAGAGTTAAACCTGAGTCTCTCGTTCGGATGAACTGGATCGGAAATATATCTGTTTTCAACATCGCATGTTGAAATATTATTAGAGTTAGACCTGAGTATCTTATTAGGATGAACTGGATAAGAAATATATCAGTTTTCAAGATCCCGGGTTCAAATATTACTAGAGTTAGACCTGAGTCTCTTGTTCGGATGAACTGGACCGGAAATATATCAGTTTTCAACATCCCGGGTTCAAAGATTATTAGATTTAGACCTGAGTCTCTCGTTCGGATGAACTGGATCAGAAATATATCAGTTTTCAGCATCCCGGGTTCAAATATCACTAGAGTTAGACCTGAGTCTCTCGTTTGGATGATGAACTGGATCGGAAATATATCAGTTTTCAATATCCCAGGTTCAAATATTACTAGAGTTAGAGCTGAGTCTCTCATTCGGATGAATTGGATCAGAAATATATCAGTTTTCAACATCCCGGGTTCAAATATTACTAGAGTTAAACCTGAGTCTCTCGTTCGGATGAACTGGATCGGAAATATATCTGTTTTCAACATCGCATGTTGAAATATTACTAGAGTTAGACCTGAGTATCTTATTAGGATGAACTGGATAAGAAATATATCAGTTTTCAACATCCCGGGTTCAAATATTACTAGAGTTAGACCTGAGTCTCTTGTTCGGATTAACTGGACCGGAAATATATCAGTTTTCAACATCACGGGTTCAAAGATTATTAGATTTAGACCTGAGTCTCTCGTTCGTATGAACTGGATCAGAAATATATCAGTTTTCAGCATCCCGGGTTCAAATATCACTAGAGTTAGACCTGAGTCTCTCGTTCGAATGAACTGGATCGGAAATATATCAGTTTTCAACATCCCGGGTTCAAATATTACTATAGTTAGACCTGAGTCTCTCGTTCGGATGAACTGGACCGGAAATATATCAGTTTTCAACATCCCGGGTTCAAAAATTACTAGATTTAGACCTGAGTCTCTCGTTCGGATGAACTGGATCAGAAATATATCAGTTTTCAACATCCCGGGTTCAAATATCACTAGAGTTAGACCTGAGTCTCTCGTTCGAATGAACTGGATCAGAAATATATCAGTTTTCAACATCCCAGGTTCAAATATTACTAGAGTTAGACCTGACTCTCTCATTAGGATGAACTGGGTCAGAAATATATCAGTTTTCAACATCCCGGGTTCAAATATTACTAGAGTTAGACCTAAGTCTCTCGTTCGGATGAACTTGATCGGAAATATATTAGTTTTCAACATCCCAGGTTCAAATATTACTAGAGTTAAAACTGAGTCTCTCATTAGGATGAACTGGATCAGAAATATATCAGTTTTCAACATCCCGGGTTCAAAGATTAATAGATTTAGACCTGAGTCTCTCGTTCGGATGAACTGGATCAGAAATATATCATTTCTCAACATCCCGAGTTCAAATATCACTAGAGTTAGACCTAAGTCTCTCGTTCGGATGAACTTGATCGGAAATATATTAGTTTTCAACATCCCAGGTTCAAATATTACTAGAGTTAAAACTGAGTCTCTCATTTAGATGAACTGGATCAGAAATATATCAGTTTTCAACATCCCGGGTTCAAATATTACTATAGTTAGACCTGAGTCTCTCGTTCGGATGAACTGGACCGGAAATATATCAGTTTTCAACATCCCGGGTTCAAATATTACTAGAGTTAGACCTAAGTCTCTCGTTCGGATGAACTGGACCGGAAATATATTAGTTTTCAACATCCCAGGTTCGAATATTACTAGAGTTAGACCTGAGTCTCTCATTAGGATGAACTGGATCAGAAATATATCAGTTTTCAACATCTCGGGTTCAAATATTACTAGAGTTAGACCTGAGTCTCTCGTTCGGATGAACTGGACCGGAAATATATCAGTTTTCAACATCCCACGTTCAAAGATTACTAGAGTTAGACCTGTGTCTCTCATTAGGATGAACTGGATCAGAAATATATCAGTTTTCATTATCCCGGGTTCAAATATTACTAGAGTTGGACCTGAGTCTCTCGTTCGGAAGAACTGGATCAAAAATATATCAGTTTTCAACATCCCGGGTTCAAATATCACTAGATTTAGACCTGAGTCTCTCGTTCGAATGAACTGGATCGGAAATATATCAGTTTTCAACATCCCAGGTTCAAATATTACTAGAGTTAGAACTGAGTCTCTCATTAGGATGAACTGGATCAGAAATATATCAGTTTTCAACATCCCGGGTTCAAATATTACTAGAGTTGGACCTGAGTCTCTCGTTCGGATGAACTGGACCGAAAATATATCAGTTTTCAACATCCTAGGTTCAAAGATTACTAGAGTTCGACCTGAGTCTCTCATTAGGATGAACTGGATCAGAAATATATCAGTTTTCAACATCCCGGGTTCAAATATTACTAGAGTTAGACCTGAGTCTCTCGTTCGGATGAACTAGACCGGAAATATATCAGCTTTCAACATTCCACGTTCAAAGATTACTAGAGTTAGACCTGTGTCTCTCATTAGGATGAACTGGATCAGAAATATATCAGTTTTCATTATCCCGGGTTCAAATATTACTAGAGTTAGACCTGAATCTCTCGTTCGGATGAACTGGACCAGAAATATATCAGGTCTCAACATCCCAGGTTCAAAGATTACTAGATTTAGACCTGAGTTTCTCGTTCAGATGAATTGGATCAGAAACATATCATTTTTCAGCATCCCGGGTTCAAATATTACTAGAGTTAGACCTTAGTCTCTCGTTTGGATGAACTGGATCGTAAATATATCAGTTTTCAACATCCCATGTTCAAATATTACTAGAGTTAGACCTGAGTCTCTCACTCGGATGAACTGGATCAGAAATATATCAGTTTTCAACATCCCGGGTTCAAATATTACTAGAATTAGACCTGAGACTCTCGTTCGGATGAACTGGACCGGAAATATATCAGTTTTCAACATCCCGGGTTCAAAGATTACTAGATTTAGACCCGAGTCTCTCGTTCGGATGAACTGGATCAGAAATATATCAGTTTTCAACATCCCGGGTTCAAATATTACTAGAGTTAGACTTGAGTCTCTCGTTCGAATGAACTGGACCGGAAATATATCAACTTTCAACATCCCGGGTTCAAAGATTACTAGATTTATACCCGAGTCTCTCGTTCGGATGAACTGGATCAGAAATATGTCAGATTTCAACATCCCGGGTTCAAATATCACTAGAGTTAGACCTGAGTCTCTCATTAGGATGAACTGGATCTGAAATATATCAGTTTTCAACATCCCGGGTTCAAATATTACTAGAGTTAGACCTAAGTCTCTCGTTCGGATGAACTGGACCGGAAATATATTAGTTTTCAACATCCCAGGTTCGAATATTACTAGAGTTATACCTGAGTCTCTCATTAGGATGAACTGGATCAGAAATATATCAGTTTTCAACATCTCGGGTTCAAATATTACTAGAGTTATACCTGAGTCTCTCGTTCGGATGAACTGGACCGGAAATATATCAGTTTTCAACATCCCACGTTCAAAGATTACTAGAGTTAGACCTGTGTCTCTCATTAGGATGAACTGGATCAGAAATATATCAGTTTTCATTATCCCGGGTTCAAATATTACTAGAGTTGGACCTGAATCTCTCGTTCGGATGAACTGGACCAGAAATATATCAGGTTTCAACATCTCAGGTTCAAAGATTACTTAGACCTGAGTTTCTCGTTTAGATGAATTGGATCTGAAACATATCAGTTTTCAGCATTCCGGGTTCAAATATTACTAGAGTTAGACCTCAGTCTCTCGTTTGGATGAACTGGATCGGAAATATATCAGTTTTCAACATCCCATGATCAAATATTACTAGAGTTAGACCTGAGTCTCCCTCGGATGAACTGGATCAGAAATATATCAGTTTTCAACATCCCGGGTTCAAATATTACTAGAATTAGACCTGAGTCTTTCGTTCGGATGAACTGGATCAGAAATATATCAGTTTTCAACATCCCGGGTTCAAATATTACTAGAGTTAGACTTGAGTCTCTCGTTCGAATGAACTGGACCGGAAATATATCAGATTTCTACATCCCGGGTTCAAATATCACTAGAGTTAGACCTGAGTCTCTCATTAGGATGAACTGGATCAGAAATATATCAGTTTTCAACATCCCGGGTTCAAATATTACTAGAGTTTGACCTGAGTCTCTCGTTCGGATGAACTGGACCGAAAATATATCAGTTTTCAACATCCCAGGTTCAAATATTACTAGAGTTAGAACTAAGTCTCTCATTAGGATGAACTGGATCAGAAATATATCAGTTTTCAACATCCCGGGTTCAAATATTACTAGATTTAGACCTGAGTCTCTCGTTCGGATGAATTGGATCAGAAATATATCATTTCTCAACATCCCGGGTTCAAATATCACTAGAGTTAGACCTGAGTCTCTCGTTCGAATGAACTGGATCAGAAATATATCAGTTTTCAACATCCTCGGTTCAAATATTACTAGAGTTAGACCTGAGTCTCTCATTAAGATGAACTAGATCATAAATATATCAGTTTTCAACATCCCGGGTTCAAATATTACTAGAGTTGGACCTGAGTCTCTCATTAAGATGAACTGGATCAGAAATATATCAGTTTTCAGCATCCCGGGTTCAAATATTACTAGAGTTAGACCTGAGTCTCTCGTTTGGATGAACTGGATCGGAAATATATCAGTTTTCAACATCCCATGTTCAAATATTACTAGAGTTAGACCTGAGTATCTTATTAGGATGAACTGGATCAGAAATATATCAGTTTTCAACATCCCGGGTTCAAATATTACTAGAATTAGACCTGAGACTCTCGTTCGGATGAACTGGACCAGAAATATATTAGTTTTCAACATCCCGGGTTCAAAGATTACTAGATTTAGACCCGAGTCTCTCGTTCGGATGAAATGGATCAGAAATATATCAGTTTTCAACATCCCGGGTTCAAATATTACTAGAGTTAGACTTGAGTCTCTCGTTCGAATGAACTGGACCGGAAATATATCAACTTTCAACATCCCGGGTTCAAAAATTACTAGATTTATACTCGAGTCTCTCGTTCGGATGAACTGGATCAGAAAGATATCAGTTTTCAACATCCCCGGTTCAAATATTACTAGAGTTAGACCTGAGTCTCTCATTAGGATGAACTGGATCTGAAATATATCAGTTTTCAACATCTCGGGTTCAGATATTACTAGAGTTAGACCTGAGACTCTCGTTCGGATGAACTGGACCGGAAATATATCAGTTTTCAACATCCCGGGTTCAAAGATTACTAGATTTAGACCCGAGTCGCTCGTTCAGATGAACAGGATCAGAAATATATCAGTTTTCAACATCCCGGGTTCAAATATTACTAGAGTTAGACCTGAGTCTCTCGTTTGTATGAACTGGATCGGAAATATATCAGTTTTCAATATCCCAGGTTCAAATTTTTCTAGAGTTAAACCTGAGTCTCTCGTTCGGATGAACTCGATCGGAAATATATCAGTTTTCAACATCGCATGTTCAAATATTACTAGAGTTAGACCTGAGTATCTTATTAGGATGAACAAGACCAAAAATATATCAGTTTTCAACATCCCGAGTTCAAAGATTACTATATTTAGACCTGAGTCTCTCGTTTGGATGAACTGGATCAGAAATATATCATTTCTCAACATCCCGGGTTCAAATATCACTAGAGTTAGACCCGAGTCTCTCATTCGAATAAACTGGATCGGAAATATATTAGTTTTCAACATCCTCGGTTCAAATATTACTAGAGTTAAACCTGAGTCTCTCGTTCGGATGAACTGGATCGGAAATATATCAGTTTTCAACATCGCATGTTCAAATATTACTAGAGTTAGACCTGAGTATCTTATTAGGATGAACTGGATAAGAAATATATCAGTTTTCAACATCCCGGGTTCAAATATTACTAGAGTTAGACCTGTGTCTCTCATTAGGATGAACTGGATCAGAAATATATCAGTTTTCATTATCCCGGGTTCAAATATTACTAGAGTTAGACCTGAATCTCTCGTTCGGATGAACTGGACCAGAAATATATCAGGTCTCAACATCCCAAGTTCAAAGATTACTAGATTTAGACCTGAGTTTCTCGTTCAGATGAATTGGATCAGAAACATATCATTTTTCAGCATCCCGGGTTCAAATATTACTAGAGTTAGACCTGAGTCTCTCGTTTGGATGAACTGGATCGTAAATATATCAGTTTTCAACATCCCATGTTCAAATATTACTAGAGTTAGACCTGAGTCTCTCATTCGGATGAACTGGATCAGAAATATATCAGTTTTCAACATCCCGGGTTCAAATATTACTAGAATTAGACCTGAGACTCTCGTTCGGATGAACTGGACCGGAAATATATCAGTTTTCAACATCCTGGGTTCAAAGATTACTAGATTTAGACCCGAGTCTCTCGTTCGGATGAACTGGATCAGAAATATATCAGTTTTCAACAGCCCGGGTTCAAATATTACTAGAGTTAGACTTGAGTCTCTCGTTCGAATGAACTGGACCGGAAATATATCAACTTTCAACATCCCGGGTTCAAAGATTACTAGATTTATACCCGAGTCTCTCGTTCGGATGAACTGGATCAGAAATATATCAGATTTCAACATCCCGGGTTCAAATATCACTAGAGTTAGACCTGAGTCTCTCATTAGGATGAACTGGATCTGAAATATATCAGTTTTCAACATCCCGGGTTCAAATATTACTAGAGTTAGACCTAAGTCTCTCGTTCAGATCAACTGGACCGGAAATATATTAGTTTTCAACATCCCAGGTTCAAATATTACTAGAGTTAGACCTGAGTCTCTCATTAGGATGAACTGGATCAGAAATATATCAGTTTTCAACATCTCGGGTTCAAATATTACTAGAGTTAGACCTGAGTCTCTCGTTCGGATGAACTGGACCGGAAATATATCAGTTTTCAACATCCCACGTTCAAAGATTACTAGAGTTAGACCTGTGTCTCTCATTAGGATGAACTGGCTCAGAAATATATCAGTTTTCATTATCCCGGGTTCAAATATTACTAGAGTTGGACCTGAATCTCTCGTTCAGATGAACTGGACCAGAAATATATCAGGTCTCAACATCCCAAGTTCAAAGATTACTAGATTTAGACCTGAGTTTCTCGTTCAGATGAATTGGATCAGAAACATATCAGTTTTCAGCATTCCGGGTTCAAATATTACTAGAGTTAGACCTCAGTCTCTCGTTTGGATGAACTGGATCAGAAATATATCAGTTTTCAACATCCCATGTTCAAATATTACTAGAGTTAGACCTGAGTCTCTCACTCGGATGAACTTGATCAGAAATATATCAGTTTTCAACATCCCGGGTTCAAATATTACTAGAGTTAAACCTGAGTCTCTCGTTCGGATGAACTGGATCAAAAATATATCAGTTTTCAACATCCCGGGTTCAAATATTACTAGAGTTAGACTTGAGTCTCTCGTTCGAATGAACTGGACCGGAAATATATCATATTTCTACATCCCGGGTTCAAATATCACTAGAGTTAGACCTGAGTCTCTCATTAGGATGAACTGGATCAGAAATATATCAGTTTTCAACATCCCGGGTTCAAATATTACTAGAGTTGGACCTGAGTCTCTCGTTCTGATGAACTGGACCGAAAATATATTAGTTTTCAACATCCCAGGTTCAAATATTACTAGAGTTAGAACTGAGTCTCTCATTAGGATGAATTGGATCAGAAATATATCATTTCTCAACATCCCGGGTTCAAATATCACTAGAGTTAGACCTGAGTCTCTCGTTCGAATGAACTGGATCGGAAATATATCAGTTTTCAACATCCTCGGTTCAAATATTACTAGAGTTAGACCTGAGTCTCTCATTAAGATGAACTGGATCATAAATATATCAGTTTTCAACATCCCGGGTTCAAATATTACTAGAGTTGGACCTGAGTCTCTCATTAAGATGAACTGGATCAGAAATATATCAGTTTTCAGCATCCCGGGTTCAAATATTACTAGAGTTAGACCTGAGTCTCTCGTTTGGATGAACTGGATCGGAAATATATCAGTTTTCAACATCCCATGTTCAAATATTACTAGAGTTAGACCTGAGTATCTTATTAGGATGAACTGGATCAGAAATATATCAGTTTTCAACATCTCGGGTTCAAATATTACTAGAATTAGACCTGAGACTCTCGTTCGGATGAACTGGACCGGAAATATATTAGTTTTCAACATCCCAGGTTCAAAGATTACTAGATTTAGACCCGAGTCTCTCGTTCGGATGAAATGGATCAGAAATTTATCAGTTTTCAACATCCCGGGTTCAAATATTACTAGAGTTAGACTTGAGTCTCTCGTTCGAATGAACTGGACCGGAAATATATCAACTTTCAACATCCCGAGTTCAAAGATTACTAGATTTATACTCGAGTCTCTCGTTCGGATGAACTGGATCAGAAAGATATCAGTTTTCAACATCCCCGGTTCAAATATTACTAGAGTTAGACCTGAGTCTCTCATTAGGATGAACTGGATCTAAAATATATCAGTTTTCAACATCCCGGGTTCAAATATTACTAGAGTTAGACCTGAGACTCTCGTTCGGATGAACTGGACCGGAAATATATTAGTTTTCAACATCCCGGGTTCAAAGATTACTAGATTTAGACCCGAGTCTCTCGTTCGGATGAACTGGATCAGAAATATATCAGTTTTCAACATCCCGGGTTCAAATATTACTAGAGTTAGACCTGAGTCTCTCGTTTGTATGAACTGGATCGGAAATATATCAGTTTTCAATATCCCAGGTTCAAATTTTTCTAGAGTTAAATCTGAGTCTCTCGTTCGGATGAACTGGATCGGAAATATATCAGTTTTCAACATCGCATGTTCAAATATTACTAGAGTTAGACCTGAGTATCTTATTAGGATGAACAGGACCAAAAATATATCAGTTTTCAACATCCCGAGTTCAAAGATTACTAGATTTAGACCTGAGTCTCTCGTTTGGATGAACTGGATCAGAAATATATCATTTCTCAACATCCCGGGTTCAAATATCACTAGAGTTAGACCTGAGTCTCTCATTCGAATGAACTGGATCGGAAATATATCTGTTTTCAACATCCTCGGTTCAAATATTACTAGAGTTAAACCTGAGTCTCTCGTTCGGATGAACTGGATCGGAAATATATCAGTTTTCAACATCGCATGTTCAAATATTACTAGAGTTAGACCTGAGTATCTTATTAGGATGAACTGGATAAGAAATATATCAGTTTTCAACATCCCGGGTTCAAATATTACTAGAGTTAGACCTGAGTCTCTTGTTCGGATGAACTGGACCGGAAATATATCAGTTTTCAACATCCCGGGTTCAAAGATTACTAAATTTAGACATGAGTCTCTCGTTCGGATGAACTGGATCAGAAATATATCAGTTTTCAGCATCCCGGGTTTAAATATCACTAGAGTTAGACCTGACTCTCTCGTTTGAATGAACTGGATCGGAAATATATCAGTTTTCAACATCCGGTTCAAATATTACTAGAGTTAGACCTGAGTCTCTCGTTCGGATGAACTGGACCGGAAATATTATCAGTTTTCAACATCCCGGGTTCAAATATCACTAGAGTTAGACCTGAGTCTCTCGTTCGAATGAACTGGATCGGAAATATATCAGTTTTCAACATCCCAGGTTCAAGTATTACTAGAGTTAGAACTGAGTCTCTCATTAGGATGAACTGGATCAGAAATATATCAGTTTTCAACATCCCGGGTTCAAAGATTAATATATTTAGACATGAGTCTCTCGTTCGGATGAATTGGATCAGAAATATATCATTTCTCAACATCCCGGGTTCAAATATCACTAGAGTTAGACATGAGTCCCTCGTTCGAATGAACTGGATCGGAAATATATCAGTTTTCAATATCCCCAGTTCAAATATTACTAGAGTTAGACCTGAGTCTCTCATTAAGATGAACTGGATCAGAAATATATCAGTTTTCAACATCCCGGGTTCAAATATTACTAGAGTTGGACCTGAGTCTCTCATTAAGATGAACTGGATCAGAAATATATCAGTTTTCAACATCCCGGTTTCAAATTTTACTAGAGTTAGACCTAAGTCTCTCGTTCGGATGAACTTGATCGGAAATATATTAGTTTTCAACATCCCAGGTTCGAATATTACTAGAGTTATACCTGATTCTCTCGTTCGGATGAACTGGATTAGAAATATATCAGTTTTCAGCATCCCGGGTTCAAATATCACTAGAGTTAGACCTGAGTCTCTCGTTCGAATGAACTGCATCGGAAATATATCAGTTTTCAACATCCCGGGTTCAAAGATTACTAGAGTTAGAACCGAGTCTCTCATTAGGATGAACTGGATCAGAAATATATCAGTTTTCAACATCCCGGGTTCAAAGATTACTAGAGTTAGACCTAAGTCTCTCGTTCGGATGAACTTGATCGGAAATATATTAGTTTTCAACATCACGGGTTCTAAGATTACTAGATTTAGACCTGAGTTTCTCGTTCGGATGAACTGGTTCAGAAATATGTCAATTTTCAACATCCCGGGTTCAAATATAATTAGAGTTAGACCTGACTCTCTCGTTTGTATGAACTGGATCGGAAACATATCAGTTTTCAATATCCCAGGTTCAAATATTACTAGAGTTAAACCTGAGTCTCTCGTTCGGATGAACTGGATCGGAAATATATCAGTTTTCAACATCGCATGTTCAAATATTACTAGAGTTAGACCTGAGTATCTTATTAGGATGAACTGGATAAGAAATATATCAGTTTTCAACATCCCGGGTTCAAATATTACTAGAGTTAGACCTGAGTCTCTCGTTCGAATGAACTGGATCGGAAATATGTCAGTTTTCAACATCCCAGGTTCAAATATTACTAGAGTTAGACCTGAGTCTCTCACTCGGATGAACTGGATCAAAAATATATCAGTTTTCAACATCCCGGGTTCAAATATTACATGAGTTAGACCTGAGTCTCTCGTTCGGATGAACTGGATCGGAAATATATCAGTTTTCAACATCCTCGGTTCAAATATTACTAGAGTTAGACCTGAGTCTCTCATTAGGATGAACTGGATCAGAAATATATCAGTTTTCAACATCCCGGGTTCAAATATTACTAGAGTTAGACCTAAGTCTCTCGTTCGGATGAACTTGATCGGAAATATATTAGTTTTCGACATCCCAGGTTCAAATATTACTAGAGTTAGAACTAAGTCTCTCATTAGGATGAACTGGATCACAAATATATCAGTTTTCAACATCCCGGGTTCAAAGATTAATAGATTTAGACCTGAGTCTCTCGTTCGGATGAACTGGATCAGAAATATATCATTTCTCAACATCCCGGGTTCAAATATCACTAGAGTTAGACCTGAGTCTCTCATTCGAATGAACTGGATCGGAAATATATCAGTTTTCAACATCCTCGGTTCAAATATTACTAGAGTTAAACCTGAGTCTGTCGTTCGGATGAACTGGATCGGAAATATATCAGTTTCCAACATCGCATGTTCAAATATTACTAGAGTTAGACCTGAGTATCTTATTAGGATGAACTGGATAAGAAATATATCAGTTTTCAACATCCCGGGTTCAAATATTACTAGAGTTAGACCTGAGTCTCTTGTTCGGATGAACTGGACCGGAAATATATCAGTTTTCAATATCCCGGGTTCAAAGATTACTAGATTTAGACCTGAGTCTCTCGTTCGGATGAACTGGATCAGAAATATATCATTTCTCAACATCCCGGGTTCAAATATCACTAGAGTTAGACCTGAGTCTCTCATTCGAATGAACTGGATCGGAAATATATCAGTTTTCAACATCCTCGGTTCAAATATTACTAGAGTTAAACCTGAGTCTCTCGTTCGGATGAACTGGATCGGAAATATATCAGTTTTCAACATCGCATGTTCAAATATTACTAGAGTTAGACCTGAGTATCTTATTAGGATGAACTGGATAAGAAATATATCAGTTTTCAACATCCCGGGTTCAAATATTACTAGAGTTAGACCTGAGTCTCTTGTTTGGATGAACTGGACCGGAAATATATCAGTTTTCAATATCCCGGGTTCAAAGATTAATAGATTTAGACCTGAGTCTCTCGTTCGGATGCACTGGATCAGAAATATATCATTTCTCAACATCCCGGGTTCAAATATCACTAGAGTTAGACCTGAGTCTCTCATTCGAATGAACTGGATCGGAAATATATCAGTTTTCAACATCCTCGGTTCAAATATTACTAGAGTTAAACCTGAGTCTCTCGTTCGGATGAACTGGATCGGAAATATATCAGTTTTCAACATCGCATGTTCAAATATTACTAGAGTTAGACCTGAGTATCTTATTAGGATGAACTGGATAAGAAATATATCAGTTTTCAACATCCCGGGTTCAAATATTACTAGAGTTAGACCTGAGTATCTTGTTCGGATGAACTGGACCGGAAATATATCAGTTTTCAACATCCCGGGTTCAAAGATTACTAGATTTAGACCTGAGTCTCTCGTTCGGATGAACTGGATCAGAAATATATCAGTTTTCAGCATCCCGGGTTCAAATATCACTAGAGTTAGACCTGAGTCTCTCGTTCGAATGAACTGGATCGGAAATATATCAGTTTTCAACATCCCGGGTTCAAATATTACTAGAGTTAGACCTAAGTCTCTCGTTCGGATGAACTGGATCAGAAATATATCAGTTTTCAGCATCCCGGGTTCAAATATCACTAGAGTTAGACCTGAGTCTCTCGTTCGGATGAACTGGATCAGAAATATATCAGTTTTCAACATCCCGGTTTCAAATTTTACTAGAGTTAGACCTAAGTCTCTCGTTCGGATGAACTTGATCGGAAATATATTAGTTTTCAACATCCCAGGTTCGAATATTACTAGAGTTATACCTGATTCTCTCGTTCGGATGAACTGGATTAGAAATATATCAGTTTTCAGCATCCCGGGTTCAAATATCACTAGAGTTAGACCTGAGTCTCTCGTTCGAATGAACTGCATCGGAAATATATCAGTTTTCAACATCCCGGGTTCAAAGATTACTAGAGTTAGAACCGAGTCTCTCATTAGGATGAACTGGATCAGAAATATATCAGTTTTCAACATCCCGGGTTCAAAGATTACTAGAGTTAGACCTCAGTCTCTCGTTCGGATGAACTTGATCGGAAATATATTAGTTTTCAACATCACGGGTTCTAAGATTACTAGATTTAGACCTGAGTTTCTCGTTCGGGTGAACTGGTTCAGAAATATGTCAATTTTCAACATCCCGGGTTCAAATATTATTAGAGTTAGACCTGACTCTCTCGTTTGTATGAACTGGATCGGAAACATATCAGTTTTCAATATCCCAGGTTCAAATATTACTAGAGTTAAACCTGAGTCTCTCGTTCGGATGAACTGGATCGGAAATATATCAGTTTTCAACATCGCATGTTCAAATATTACTAGAGTTAGACCTGAGTCTCTCGTTCGAATGAACTGGATCGGAAATATGTCAGTTTTCAACATCCCAGGTTCAAATATTACTAGAGTTAGACCTGAGTCTCTCACTCGGATGAACTGGATCAAAAATATATCAGTTTTCAACATCCCGGGTTCAAATATTACATGAGTTAGACCTGAGTCTCTCGTTCGGATGAACTGGATCGGAAATATATCAGTTTTCACCATCCTCGGTTCAAATATTACTAGAGTTAGACCTGAGTCTCTCATTAGGATGAACTGGATCAGAAATATATCA
>NW_020623156.1:3741419-3759278 GCF_003573695.1 Papaver somniferum
GAAATATATCAGTTTTCAACATCCCAGGTTCAAATATTACTAGAGTTAGACCTGCGTCTCTCCTTAGGATGAACTGGATCAGAAATATATCAGTTTTCAACTTCCCGGTTTGAAATATTACTAGAGTTAGACCTAAGTATCTCGTTCGGATAAACTTGATCGGAAATATATTAGTTTTCAACATCCCAGGTTCAAATATTACTAGAGTTAGAACTGAGTCTCTCATTAAGATGAACTGGATCAGAAATATATCAGTTTTCAACATCCCGGGTTCAAAGATTAATAGATTTAGACCTGAGTCTCTCGTTCGGATGAATTGGATCAGAAATATATCATTTCTAAACATTCCGGGTTCAAATATCACTAGAGTTAGACCTGAGTCTCTCGTTCGAATGAACTGGATCGGAAATATATCAGTTTTCAACATCCTCGGTTCAAATATTACTAGAGTTAGACCTGAGTCTCTTGTTCGGATGAACTGGACCGGAAATATATCAGTTTTCAACATCCCGGGTTCAAAGATTACTAGATATAGACCTGAGTCTCTCGTTCGGATGAACTGGATCAGAAATATATCAGTTTTCAACATCCTCGGTTTAAATATTACTAGAGTTAGACCTGAGTCTCTCATTAGGATGAACTGGATCAGAAATATATCAGTTTTCAACATCCCGGGTTCAAATATTACTAGTGTTAGACCTAAGTCTCTCGTTCGGATGAACTTGATCGGAAATATATTAGTTTTCGACATCCCGGGTTCAAATATTACTAGAGTTAGAACTGAGTCTCTCATTAGGATGAACTGGATCACAAATATATCAGTTTTCAACATCCCGGGTTCAAAGATTAATAGATTTAGACCTGAGTCTCTCGTTCGGATGCACTGGATCAGAAATATATCATTTCTCAACATCCCGGGTTCAAATATCACTAGAGTTAGACCTGAGTCTCTCATTCGAATGAACTGGATCGGAAATATATCAGTTTTCAACATCCTCGGTTCAAATATTACTAGAGTTAAACCTGAGTCTCTCGTTCGGATGAACTGGATCGGAAATATATCAGTTTTCAACATCGCATGTTCAAATATTACTAGAGTTAGACCTGAGTATCTTATTAGGATGAACTGGATAAGAAATATATCAGTTTTCAACATCCCGGGTTCAAATATTACTAGAGTTAGACCTGAGTCTCTTGTTTGGATGAACTGGACCGGAAATATATCAGTTTTCAATATCCCGGGTTCAAAGATTAATAGATTTAGACCTGAGTCTCTCGTTCGGATGAACTGGATCAGAAATATATCATTTCTCAACATCCCGGGTTCAAATATCACTAGAGTTAGACCTGAGTCTCTCATTCGAATGAACTGGATCGGAAATATATCAGTTTTCAACATCCTCGGTTCAAATATTACTAGAGTTAAACCTGAGTCTCTCGTTCGGATGAACTGGATCGGAAATATATCAGTTTTCAACATCGCATGTTCAAATATTACTAGAGTTAGACCTGAGTATCTTATGAGGATGAACTGGATAAGAAATATATCAGTTTTCAATATCCCGGGTTCAAATATTACTAGAGTTAGACCTGAGTCTCTTGTTCGGATGAACTGGACCGGAAATATATCAGTTTTCAATATCCCGGGTTCAAAAATTACTAGATTTAGACCTGAGTCTCTCGTTCGGATGAACTGGATCATAAATATATCAGTTTTCAGCATCCCGGGTTCAAATATCACTAGAGTTAGACCTGAGTCTCTCGTTCGAATGAACTGGATCGGAAATATATCAGTTTTCAACATCCCGGGTTCAAATATTACTAGAGTTAGACCTGAGTCTCTCGTTCGGATGAACTGGACCGGAAATATTATCATTTTCCAACATCCCGAGTTCAAAGATTACTAGATTTAGACTTGAGTCTCTCGTTCGGATGAACTGGATCGGAAATATATCAGTTTTCAACATCCCGGGTTCAAATATCACTAGAGTTAGACCTGAGTCTCTCGTTCGAATGACTTGGATCGGAAATATATCAGTTTTCAACATCCCAGGTTCAAATATTACTAGATTTAGACCTGCGTCTCTCCTTAGGATGAACTGGATCAGAAATATATCAGTTTTCAACATCCCGGTTTGAAATATTACTAGAGTTAGACCTAAGTCTCTCGTTCGGATGAACTTGATCGGAAATATATTAGTTTTCAACATCCCAGGTTCAAATATTACTAGAGTTAGAACTGAGTCTCTCATTAGGATGAACTGGATCAGAAATATATCAGTTTTCAACATCCCGGGTTCAAAGATTAATAGATTTAGACCTGAGTCTCTCGTTCGAATGAACTGGATCGGAAATATATGAGTTTTCAACATCCTCGGTTCAAATATTACTAGAGTTAGACCTGAGTCTCTCATTAAGATGAACTGGATCAGAAATATATCAGTTTTCAACATCCCGGGTTCAAATATTACTAGAGTTGGACCTGAGTCTCTCATTAAGATGAACTGGATCAGAAATATATCAGTTTTCAACATCACGGGTTCAAATTTTACTAGAGTTACACCTAAGTCTCTCGTTCGAATGAACAGGATCGGAAACATATCAGTTTTCAACATCCTCGGTTCAAATATTACTAGAGTTAGACCTGAGTCTCTCATTAAGATGAACTGGATCAGAAATATATCAGTTTTCAACATCCCGGGTTCAACTATTACTAGAGTTGGACCTGAGACTCTCGTTCGAATGAATTGGATCGGAAATATATCAGTTTTCAACATCCTCGGTTCAAATATTACTAGAGTTAGATCTGAGTCTCTCATTAAGATGAACTGGATCAGAAATATATCAGTTTTCAACATCCCGAGTTCAAATATTACTAGAGTTGAACCTGAGTCTCTCATTAAGATGAACTGGATCAGAAATATATCATTTTTCAACATCACGGGTTCAAATTTTACTAGAGTTAGACCTAAGTCTCTCGTTCAGATGAACTTGATCGGAAATATATTAGTTTTCAATATCACAGGTTTGAATATTACTAGAGTTAGACCTGAGTCTCTCGTTCGGATGAACTGGATCAGAAATATATCAGTTTTCAACATCCCGGGTTCAAATATTACTAGAGTTAGACCTGAGTCTCTTGTTCGGATGAACTGGACCGGAAATATATCAGTTTTCAACATCCCGGGTTCAAAGATTACTAGATTTAGACCTGAGTCTCTCGTTCGGATGAACTGGATCAGAAATATATCAGTTTTCAGCATCCCGGGTTCAAATATCACTAGAGTTAGACCTGAGTCTCTCGTTCGAATGTACTGGATCGGAAATATATCAGTTTTCAACATCCCGGGTTCAAATATTACTAGAGTTAGACCTGAGTCTCTCGTTCGGATGAACTGGACCGGAAATATTACCATTTTTCAACATCCCGAGTTCAAAGATTACTAGATTTAGACTTGAGTCTCTCGTTCGGATGAACTGGATCAGAAATATATCAGTTTTCAACATCCCGGGTTCAAATATCACTAGAGTTAGACCTGAGTCTCTCGTTCGAATGAACTGGATCGGAAATATATCAGTTTTCAACATCCCAGGTTCAAATATTACTAGAGTTAGACCTGCGTTTCTCCTTAGGATGAACTGGATCAGAAATATATCAGTTTTCAACTTCCCAGTTTGAAATATTACTATAGTTAGACCTAAGTATCTCGTTCGGATAAACTTGATCGGAAATATATTAGTTTTCAACATCCCAGGTTCAAATATTACTAGAGTTAGAACTGAGTCTCTCATTAAGATGAACTGGATCAGAAATATATCAGTTTTCAACATCCCGGGTTCAAAGATTAATAGATTTAGACCTGAGTCTCTCGTTCGGATGAATTGGATCAGAAATATATCATTTCTCAACATTCCGGGTTCAAATATCACTAGAGTTAGACCTGAGTCTCTCGTTCGAATGAACTGGATCGGAAATATATCAGTTTTCAACATCCTCGGTTCAAATATTACTAGAGTTAGACCTGAGTCTCTTGTTCGGATGAACTGGACCGGAAATATTACCATTTTTCAACATCCCGAGTTCAAAGATTACTAGATTTAGACTTGAGTCTCTCGTTCGGATGAACTGGATCAGAAATATATCAGTTTTCAACATCCCGGGTTCAAATATCACTAGAGTTAGACCTGAGTCTCTCGTTCGAATGAACTGGATCGGAAATATATCAGTTTTCAACATCCCAGGTTCAAATATTACTAGAGTTAGACCTGCGTCTCTCCTTAGGATGAACTGGATCAGAAATATATCAGTTTTCAACTTCCCGGTTTGAAATATTACTAGAGTTAGACCTAAGTATCTCGTTCGGATAAACTTGATCGGAAATATATTAGTTTTCAACATCCCAGGTTCAAATATTACTAGAGTTAGAACTGAGTCTCTCATTAAGATGAACTGGATCAGAAATATATCAGTTTTCAACATCCCGGGTTCAAAGATTAATAGATTTAGACCTGAGTCTCTCGTTCGGATGAATTGGATCAGAAATATATCATTTCTCAACATTCCGGGTTCAAATATCACTAGAGTTAGACCTGAGTCTCTCGTTCGAATGAACTGGATCGGAAATATATCAGTTTTCAACATCCTCGGTTCAAATATTACTAGAGTTAGACCTGAGTCTCTTGTTCGGATGAACTGGACCGGAAATATTACCATTTTTCAACATCCCGAGTTCAAAGATTACTAGATTTAGACTTGAGTCTCTCGTTCGGATGAACTGGATCAGAAATATATCAGTTTTCAACATCCCGGGTTCAAATATCACTAGAGTTAGACCTGAGTCTCTCGTTCGAATGAACTGGATCGGAAATATATCAGTTTTCAACATCCCAGGTTCAAATATTACTAGAGTTAGACCTGAGTCTCTCATTAGGATGAACTGGATCAGAAATATATCAGTTTTCAACATCCCGGGTTCAAATATTACTAGAGTTAGACCTAAGTCTCTCGTTCGGATGAACTTGATCGGAAATATATTAGTTTTCGACATCCCAAGTTCAAATATTACCACAGTTAGAACTGAGTCTCTCATTAGGATGAACTGGATCACAAATATATCAGTTTTCAACATCCCGGGTTCAAAGATTAATAGATTTAGACCTGAGTCTCTCGTTCGGATGAACTGGATCAGAAATATATCATTTCTCAACATCCCGGGTTCAAATATCACTAGAGTTAGACCTGAGTCTCTCATTCGAATGAACTGGATCGGAAATATATCAGTTTTCAACATCCTCGGTTCAAATATTACTAGAGTTAAACCTGAGTCTCTCGTTCGGATGAACTGGATCGGAAATATATCAGTTTTCAACATCGCATGTTCAAATATTACTAGAGTTAGACCTGAGTATCTTATTAGGATGAACTGGATAAGAAATATATCAGTTTTCAACATCCCGGGTTCAAATATTACTAGAGTTAGACCTGAGTCTCTTGTTTGGATGAACTGGACCGGAAATATATCAGTTTTCAATATCCCGGGTTCAAAGATTAATAGATTTAGACCTGAGTCTCTCGTTCGGATGAACTGGATCAGAAATATATCATTTCTCAACATCCCGGGTTCAAATATCACTAGAGTTAGACCTGAGTCTCTCATTCGAATGAACTGGATCGGAAATATATCAGTTTTCAACATCCTCGGTTCAAATATTACTAGAGTTAAACCTGAGTCTCTCGTTCGGATGAACTGGATCGGAAATATATCAGTTTTCAACATCGCATGTTCAAATATTACTAGAGTTAGACCTGAGTATCTTATTAGGATGAACTGGATAAGAAATATATCAGTTTTCAACATCCCGGGTTCAAATATTACTAGAGTTAGACCTGAGTCTCTCGTTTGTATGAACTGGACCGGAAATATATCAGTTTTCAATATCCCAGGTTCAAATATTACTAGAGTTAAACCTGAGTCTCTCGTTAGGATGAACTGGATCGGAAATATATCAGTTTTCAACATCGCATGTTCAAATATTACTAGAGTTAGACCTGAGTATCTTATTAGGATGAACTGGATCAGAAATATATCAGTTTTCAACATCCCGGGTTCAAATATTACTAGAGTTAGACCTGAGTTTCTTGTTCGGATGAACTGGACCGGAAATATTATCAGTTTTCAACATCCCGAGTTCAAAGATTACTAGATTTAGACTTAAGTCTCTCGTTCGGATGAACTGGATCAGATATATATCAGTTTTCAACATCCCGGGTTCAAATATCACTAGAGTTAGACCTGAGTCTCTCGTTCGAATGAACTGGATCGAAAATATATCAGTTTTCAACATCCCAGGTTCAAATATTACTAGAGTTAGACCTGCGTCTCTCATTAAGATGAACTGGATCAGAAATATATCAGTTTTCAACATCCCGGTTTCAAATATTACTAGAGTTAGACCTAAGTCTCTCGTTCGGATGAACTTGATCGGAAATATATTAGTTTTCAACATCCCAGGTTCAAATATTACTAGAGTTAGAACTGAGTCTCTCATTAGGATGAACTGGATCAGAAATATATCAGTTTTCAACATCCCGGGTTCAAAGATTAATAGATTTAGACTTGAGTCTCTCGTTCGGATGAATTGAATCGGAAATATATCAGTTTTCAACATCCTCGGTTCAAATATTACTAGAGTTAGACCTGAGTCTCTCATTAAGATGAACTGGATCAGAAATATATCAGTTTTCAACATCCCGGGTTCAAATATTACTAGAGTTGGACCTGAGACTCTCGTTCGAATGAATTGGATCGGAAATATATCAGTTTTCAACATCCTCGGTTCAAATATTACTAGAGTTAGACCTGAGTCTCTCATTAAGATGAACTGGATCAGAAATATATCAGTTTTCAACATCCCGGGTTCAAATATTACTAGAGTTAGACCTAAGTCTCTCGTTCGGATGAATTTGATCGGAAATATATCAGTTTTCGACATTCCAGGTTCAAATATTACTAGAGTTAGAACTGAGTCTCTCATTAGGATGAACTGGATCACAAATATATCAGTTTTCAACATCCCGGGTTCAAAGATTAATAGATTTAGACCTGAGCCTCTCGTTCGGATGAACTGGATCAGAAATATATCATTTCTCAACATCCCGGGTTCAAATATCACTAGAGTTAGACCTGAGTCTCTCATTCGAATGAACTGGATCGGAAATATATCAGTTTTCAACATCCTCGGTTCAAATATTACTAGAGTTAAACCTGAGTCTCTCGTTCGGATGAACTGGATCGGAAATATATCAGTTTTCAACATCGCATGTTCAAATATTACTAGAGTTAGACCTGAGTATCTTATTAGGATGAACTGGATAAGAAATATATCAGTTTTCAACATCCCGGGTTCAAATATTACTAGAGTTAGACCTGAGTCTCTTGTTCGGATGAACTGGACCGGAAATATATCAGTTTTAAATATCCCGGGTTCAAAGATTACTAGATTTAGACCTGAGTCTCTCGTTCGGATGAACTGGATCAGAAATATATCAATTTTCAGCATCCCCGGTTCAAATATCACTAGAGTTAGACCTGAGTCTCTCGTTCGAATGAACTGGATCGGAAATATATCAGTTTTCAACATCCCGGGTTCAAATATTACTAGAGTTAGACCAGAGTCTCTCGTTCGGATGAACTGGACCGGAAATATTATCATTTTTCAACATCCCGAGTTCAAAGATTACTAGATTTAGACTTGAGTCTCTCGTTCGGATGAACTGGATCAGAAATATATCAGTTTTCAACATCCCGGGTTCAAATATCACTAGAGTTAGACCTGAGTCTATCGTTCGAATGAACTGGATCGGAAATATATCAGTTTTCAACATCCCAGGTTCAAATATTACTAGAGTTAGACTTGCGTCTCTCCTTAGGATGAACTGGATCAGAAATATATCAGTTTTCAACATCCCGGTTTGAAATATTACTAGAGTTAGACCTAAGTCTGTCGTTCGGATGAACTTGATCGGAAATATATTAATTTTCAACATCCCAGGTTCAAATATTACTAGAGTTAGAACTGAGTCTCTCATTAGGATGAACTGGATCAGAAATATATCAGTTTTCAACATCCCGGATTCAAAGATTAATAGATTTAGACCTGAGTCTCTCGTTCGGATGAATTGGATCAGAAATATATCATTTCTCAACATCCCGGGTTCAAATATCACTAGAGTTAGACCTGAGTCTCTCGTTCGAATGAACTGGATCGGAAATATATGAGTTTTCAACATCCTCGGTTCAAATATTACTAGAGTTAGACCTGAGTCTCTCATTAAGATGAACTGGATCAGAAATATATCAGTTTTCAACATCGCGGGTTCAAATATTACTAGAGTTAGACCTGAGTCTCTCATTAAGATGAACTGGATCAGAAATATATCAGTTTTCAACATCACGGGTTCAAATTTTACTAGAGTTAAACATAAGTCTCTCGTTCGAATGAACTGGATCGGAAATATATCAGTTTTCAACATCCTCGGTTCAAATATTACTAGAGTTAGACCTGAGTCTCTTGTTCGGATGAACTGGACCGGAAATATATCAGTTTTCAACATCCCGGGTTCAAAGATTACTAGATTTAGACCTGAGTCTCTCGTTCGGAGGAACTGGATCAGAAATATATCAGTTTTCAACATCCTCGGTTCAAATATTAATAGAGTTAGACCTGAGTCTCTCATTAGGATGAACTGGATCAGAAATATATCAGTTTTCAACATCCCGGGTTCAAATATTACTAGAGTTAGACCTAAGTCTCTCGTTCGGATGAACTTGATCGGAAATATATTAGTTTTCGACATCCCAAGTTCAAATATTACCACAGTTAGAACTGAGTCTCTCATTAGGATGAACTGGATCACAAATATATCAGTTTTCAACATCCCGGGTTCAAAGATTAATAGATTTAGACCTGAGTCTCTCGTTCGGATGAACTGGATCAGAAATATATCATTTCTCAACATCCCGGGTTCAAATATCACTAGAGTTAGACCTGAGTCTCTCATTCGAATGAACTGGATCGGAAATATATCAGTTTTCAACATCCTCGGTTCAAATATTACTAGAGTTAAACCTGAGTCTCTCGTTCGGATGAACTGGATCGGAAATATATCAGTTTTCAACATCGCATGTTCAAATATTACTAGAGTTAGACCTGAGTATCTTATTAGGATGAACTGGATAAGAAATATATCAGTTTTCAACATCCCGGGTTCAAATATTACTAGAGTTAGACCTGAGTCTCTTGTTTGGATGAACTGGACCGGAAATATATCAGTTTTCAATATCCCGGGTTCAAAGATTAATAGATTTAGACCTGAGTCTCTCGTTCGGATGCACTGGATCAGAAATATATCATTTCTCAACATCCCGGGTTCAAATATCACTAGAGTTAGACCTGAGTCTCTCATTCGAATGAACTGGATCGGAAATATATCAGTTTTCAACATCCTCGGTTCAAATATTACTAGAGTTAAACCTGAGTCTCTCGTTCGGATGAACTGGATCGGAAATATATCAGTTTTCAACATCGCATGTTCAAATATTACTAGAGTTAGACCTGAGTATCTTATTAGGATGAACTGGATCAGAAATATATCAGTTTTCAACATCCCGGGTTCAAATATTACTAGAGTTAGACCTGAGTCTCTTGTTCGGATGAACTGGACCGGAAATATATCAGTTTTCAACATCCCGGGTTCAAAGATTACTAGATTTAGACCTGAGTCTCTCGTTCGGATGAACTGGATCAGAAATATATCAGTTTTCAGCATCCCGGGTTCAAATATCACTAGAGTTAGACCTGAGTCTCTCGTTCGAATGTACTGGATCGGAAATATATCAGTTTTCAACATCCCGGGTTCAAATATTACTAGAGTTAGACCTGAGTCTCTCGTTCGGATGAACTGCACCGGAAATATTACCATTTTTCAACATCCCGAGTTCAAAGATTACTAGATTTAGACTTGAGTCTCTCGTTCGGATGAACTGGATCAGAAATATATCAGTTTTCAACATCCCGGGTTCAAATATCACTAGAGTTAGACCTGAGTCTCTCGTTCGAATGAACTGGATCGAAAATATATCAGTTTTCAACATCCCAGGTTCAAATATTACTAGAGTTAGACCTGCGTCTCTCATTAGGATGAACTGGATCAGCAATATATCAGTTTTCAACATCCCGGGTTCAAATATTACTAGAGTTGGACCTGAGTCTCTCATTAAGATGAACTAGGTCAGAAATATATCAGTTTTCAACATCCCGGGTTCAAATTTTACTAGAGTTAGACCTGAGTCTCTCGTTCGGATGAACTGGATCGAAAATATATCAGTTTTCAACATCCTCGGTTCAAATATTACTAGAGTTAGACCTGAGTCTCTCATTAGGATGAACTGGATCAGAAATATATCAGTTTTCAACATCCCGGGTTCAAATATTACTAGAGTTAGACATAAGTCTCTCGTTCGGATGAACTTGATCGGAAATATATTAGTTTTCGACATCCCAGGTTCAAATATTACTAGAGTTAGAACTGAGTCTCTCATTAGGATGAACTGGATCACAAATATATCAGTTTTCAACATCCCGGGTTCAAAGATTAATAGATTTAGACCTGAGTCTCTCGTTCGGATGAACTGGATCAGAAATATATCATTTCTCAACATCCCGGGTTCAAATATCACTAGAGTTAGACCTGAGTCTCTCATTCGAATGAACTGGATCGGAAATATATCGGTTTTCAACATCCTCGGTTCAAATATTACTAGAGTTAAACCTGAGTCTCTCGTTCGGATGAACTGGATCGGAAATATATCAGTTTTCAACATCGCATGTTCAAATATTACTAGAGTTAGACCTGAGTATCTTATTAGGATGAATTGGATAAGAAATATATCAGTTTTCAACATCCCGGGTTCAAATATTACTAGAGTTAGACCTGAGTCTCTTGTTCGGATGAACTGGACCGGAAATATATCAGTTTTCAACATCCCGGGTTTAAAGATTACTAGATTTAGACCTGAGTCTCTCGTTCGGATGAACTGGATCAGAAATATATCAGTTTTCAACATCCCGGGTTCAAATATCACTAGAGTTAGACCTGAGTCTCTCGTTCGAATGAACTGGATCGGAAATATATCAGTTTTCAACATCCTCGGTTCAAATATTACTAGAGTTAAACCTGAGTCTCTCGTTCGGATGAACTGGATCGGAAATATATCAGTTTTCAACATCGCATGTTCAAATATTACTAGAGTTAGACCTGAGTATCTTATTAGGATGAACTGGATAAGAAATATATCAGTTTTCAACATCCCGAGTTCAAATATTACTAGAGTTAGACCTGAGTCTCTTGTTCGGATGAACTGGACCGGAAATATATCAGTTTTCAATATCCCGGGTTCAAAGATTACTATATTTAGACCTGAGTCTCTCGTTCGGATGAACTGGATCAGAAATATATCAGTTTTTCAGCATCCCGGGTTCAAATATCACTAGAGCTAGACCTGAGTCTCTCGTTCGAATGAACTGGATCGGAAATATATCAGTTTTCAACATCCCGGGTTCAAATATTACTAGAGTTAGACCTGAGTTTCTCGTTCGGATGAACTGGACCGGAAATATTATCATTTTTCAACATCCCGAGTTCAAAGATTACTAGATTTAGACTTGAGTCTCTCGTTCGGATGAACTGGATCAGAAATATATCAGTTTTCAACATCCCGGGTTCAAATATCACTAGAGTTAGACCTGAGTCTCTCGTTCGAATGAACTGGATCGGAAATATATCAGTTTTCAACATCCCAGGTTCAAATATTACTAGAGTTAGACCTGAGTCTCTCATTAGGATGAACTGGATCAGAAATATATTAGTTTTCAACATCCCGGTTTCAAATATTACTAGAGTTAGACCTAAGTCTCTCGTTCGGATGAACTTGATAGGAAATATATTAGTTTTCAACATCCCAGGTTCAAATATTACCAGAATTAGAACTGAGTCTCTCATTAGGATGAACTGGATCAGAAATATATCAGTTTTCAACATCCCGGGTTCAAAGATTAATAGATTTAGACCTGAGTCTCTCGTTCGGATGAACTGGATCAGAAATATATCAGTTTTCAGCATCCCGGGTTCAAATATCACTAGAGTTAGACCTGAGTCTCTCGTTCGAATGAACTGGATCGGAAATATATCAGTTTTCAACATCCCGGGTTCAAATATTACTAGAGTTAGACCTGAGTCTCTCGTTCGGATGAACTGGACCGGAAATATTATCATTTTCCAACATCCCGAGTTGAAAGATTACTAGATTTAGACTTGAGTCTCTCGTTCGGATGAACTGGATCGGAAATATATCAGTTTTCAACATCCCGGGTTCAAATATCACTAGAGTTAGACCTGAGTCTCTCGTTCGAATGAACTGGATCGGAAATATATCAGTTTTCAACATCCAAGGTTCAAATATTACTAGAGTTAGACCTGCGTCTCTCCTTAGGATGAACTGGATCAGAAATATATCAGTTTTCAACATCCCGGTTTGAAATATTACTAGAGTTAGACCTAAGTCTCTCGTTCGGATGAACTTGATCGGAAATATATTAGTTTTCAACATCCCAGGTTCAAATATTACTAGAGTTAGAACTGAGTCTCTCATTAGGATGAACTGGATCAGAAATATATCAGTTTTCAACATCCCGGGTTCAAAGATTAATAGATTTAGACCTGAGTCTCTCGTTCGAATGAACTGGATCGGAAATATATGAGTTTTCAACATCCTCGGTTCAAATATTACTAGAGTTAGACCTGAGTCTCTCATTAAGATGAACTGGATCAGAAATATATCAGTTTTCAACATCCCGGGTTCAAATATTACTAGAGTTGGACCTGAGTCTCTCATTAAGATGAACTGGATCAGAAATATATCAGTTTTCAACATCACGGGTTCAAATTTTACTAGAGTTACACCTAAGTCTCTCGTTCGAATGAACAGGATCGGAAACATATCAGTTTTCAACATCCTCGGTTCAAATATTACTAGAGTTAGACCTGAGTCTCTCATTAAGATGAACTGGATCAGAAATATATCAGTTTTCAACATCCCGGGTTCAACTATTACTAGAGTTGGACCTGAGACTCTCGTTCGAATGAATTGGATCGGAAATATATCAGTTTTCAACATCCTCGGTTCAAATATTACTAGAGTTAGATCTGAGTCTCTCATTAAGATGAACTGGATCAGAAATATATCAGTTTTCAACATCCCGAGTTCAAATATTACTAGAGTTGAACCTGAGTCTCTCATTAAGATGAACTGGATCAGAAATATATCATTTTTCAACATCACGGGTTCAAATTTTACTAGAGTTAGACCTAAGTCTCTCGTTCAGATGAACTTGATCGGAAATATATTAGTTTTCAATATCACAGGTTTGAATATTACTAGAGTTAGACCTGAGTCTCTCGTTCGGATGAACTGGATCAGAAATATATCAGTTTTCAACATCCCGGGTTCAAATATTACTAGAGTTAGACCTGAGTCTCTTGTTCGGATGAACTGGACCGGAAATATATCAGTTTTCAACATCCCGGGTTCAAAGATTACTAGATTTAGACCTGAGTCTCTCGTTCGGATGAACTGGATCAGAAATATATCAGTTTTCAGCATCCCGGGTTCAAATATCACTAGAGTTAGACCTGAGTCTCTCGTTCGAATGTACTGGATCGGAAATATATCAGTTTTCAACATCCCGGGTTCAAATATTACTAGAGTTAGACCTGAGTCTCTCGTTCGGATGAACTGCACCGGAAATATTACCATTTTTCAACATCCCGAGTTCAAAGATTACTAGATTTAGACTTGAGTCTCTCGTTCGGATGAACTGGATCAGAAATATATCAGTTTTCAACATCCCGGGTTCAAATATCACTAGAGTTAGACCTGAGTCTCTCGTTCGAATGAACTGGATCGAAAATATATCAGTTTTCAACATCCCAGGTTCAAATATTACTAGAGTTAGACCTGCGTCTCTCATTAGGATGAACTGGATCAGAAATATATCAGTTTTCAACATCCCGGGTTCAAATATTACTAGAGTTGGACCTGAGTCTCTCATTAAGATGAACTAGATCAGAAATATATCAGTTTTCAACATCCCGGGTTCAAATTTTACTAGAGTTAGACCTGAGTCTCTCGTTCGGATGAACTGGATCGGAAATATATCAGTTTTCAACATCCTCGGTTCAAATATTACTAGAGTTAGACCTGAGTCTCTCATTAGGATGAACTGGATCAGAAATATATCAGTTTTCAACATCCCGGGTTCAAATATTACTAGAGTTAGACCTAAGTCTCTCGTTCGGATGAACTTGATCGGAAATATATCAGTTTTCGACATTCCAGGTTCAAATATTACTAGAGTTAGAACTGAGTCTCTCATTAGGATGAACTGGATCACAAATATATCAGTTTTCAACATCCCGGTTTCAAAGATTAATAGATTTAGACCTGAGTCTCTCGTTCGGATGAACTGGATCAGAAATATATCATTTCTCAACATCCCGGGTTCAAATATCACTAGAGTTAGACCTGAGTCTCTCATTCGAATGAACTGGATCGGAAATATATCAGTTTTCAACATCCTCGGTTCAAATATTACTAGAGTTAAACCTGAGTCTCTCGTTCGGATGAACTGGATCGGAAATATATCAGTTTTCAACATCGCATGTTCAAATATTACTAGAGTTAGACCTGAGTATCTTATGAGGATGAACTGGATAAGAAATATATCAGTTTTCAATATCCCGGGTTCAAATATTACTAGAGTTAGACCTGAGTCTCTTGTTCGGATGAACTGGACCGGAAATATATCAGTTTTCAATATCCCGGGTTCAAAAATTACTAGATTTAGACCTGAGTCTCTCGTTCGGATGAACTGGATCATAAATATATCAGTTTTCAGCATCCCGGGTTCAAATATCACTAGAGTTAGACCTGAGTCTCTCGTTCGAATGAACTGGATCGGAAATATATCAGTTTTCAACATCCCGGGTTCAAATATTATTAGAGTTAGACCTGAGTCTCTCGTTCGGATGAACTGGACCGGAAATATTATCATTTTCCAACATCCCGAGTTCAAAGATTACTAGATTTAGACTTGAGTCTCTCGTTCGGATGAACTGGATCGGAAATATATCAGTTTTCAACATCCCAGGTTCAAATATTACTAGAGTTAGACCTGCGTCTCTCCTTAGGATGAACTGGATCAGAAATATATCAGTTTTCAACATCCCGGTTTGAAATATTACTAGAGTTAGACCTAAGTCTCTCGTTCGGATGAACTTGATCGGAAATATATTAGTTTTCAACATCCCAGGTTCAAATATTACTAGAGTTAGAACTGAGTCTCTCATTAGGATGAACTGGATCAGAAATATATCAGTTTTCAACATCCCGGGTTCAAAGATTAATAGATTTAGACCTGAGTCTCTCGTTCGAATGAACTGGATCGGAAATATATGAGTTTTCAACATCCTCGGTTCAAATATTACTAGAGTTAGACTTGAGTCTCTCATTAAGATGAACTGGATCAGAAATATATCAGTTTTCAACATCCCGGGTTCAAATATTACTAGAGTTGGACCTGAATCTCTCATTAAGATGAACTGGATCAGAAATATATCAGTTTTCAACATCACGGGTTCAAATTTTACTAGAGTTAGACCTAAGTCTCTCGTTCGAATGAACAGGATCGGAAACATATCAGTTTTCAACATCCTCGGTTCAAATATTACTAGAGTTAGACCTGAGTCTCTCATTAAGATGAACTAGATCAGAAATATATCAGTTTTCAACATCCCGGGTTCAAATATTACTAGAGTTGGACCTGAGACTCTCGTTCGAATGAATTGGATCGGAAATATATCAGTTTTCAACATCCTCGGTTCAAATATTACTAGAGTTAGACCTGAGTCTCTCATTAAGATGAACTGGATCAGAAATATATCAGTTTTCAACATCCCGAGTTCAAATATTACTAGAGTTGGACCTGAGTCTCTCATTAAGATGAACTGGATCATAAATATATCATTTTTCAACATCACGGGTTCAAATTTTACTAGAGTTTGACCTAAGTCTCTCGTTCGGATGAACTTGATCGGAAATATATTAGTTTTCAACATCACAGGTTCGAATATTACTAGAGTTAGACCTGAGTCTCTCGTTCGGATGAACTGGATCAGAAATATATCAGTTTTCAACATCCCGGGTTCAAATATCACTAGAGTTAGACCTGAGTCTCTTGTTCGGATGAACTGGACCGGAAATATATCAGTTTTCAACATCCCGGGTTCAAAGATTACTAGATTTAGACCTGAGTCTGTCGTTCGGATGAACTGGATCAGAAATATATCAGTTTTCAGCATCCCGGGTTCAAATATCACTAGAGTTAGACCTGAGTCTCTCGTTCGAATGAACTGGATCGGAAATATATCAGTTTTCAACATCCCGGGTTCAAATATTTCTAGAGTTAGACCTGAGTCTCTCGTTCGGATGAACTGGACCGGAAATATTATCAGTTTTCAACATCCCGAGTTCAAAGATTACTAGATTTGGACTTGAGTATCTCGTTCGGATGAACTGGATCAGAAATACATCAGTTTTCAACATCCCGGGTTCAAATATCACTAGCGTTAGACCTGAGTCTCTCGTTCGAATGAACTGGATCGGAAATATATCAGTTTTCAACATCCCAGGTTCAAATATTACTAGATTTAGACCTGCGTCTCTCATTAGGATGAACTAGATCAGAAATATATCAGTTTTCAACATCCCGGTTTCAAATATTACTAGAGTTAGACCTAACTCTCTCGTTCGGATGAACTTGATAGGAAATATATTAGTTTTCAACATCTCAGGTTCAAATATTACCAGAGTTAGAACTGAGTCTCTCATTAGGATGAACTGGAACAGAAATATATCAGTTTTCAACATCCCGGTTTCAAATATTACTAGAGTTAGACCTAAGTCTCTCGTTCGGATGAACTTGATAGGAAATATATTAGTTTTCAACATCCCAGGTTCAAATATTACCAGAATTAGAACTGAGTCTCTCATTAGGATGAACTGGATCAGAAATATATCAGTTTTCAACATCCCGGGTTCAAAGATTAATAGATTTAGACCTGAGTCTCTCGTTCGGATGAATTGGATCAGAAATATATCATTTCTCAACATCCCGGGTTCAAATATCACTAGAGTTAGACCTGAGTCTCTCGTTCGAATGAACTGGATCGGAAATATATCAGTTTCAACATCCTCGGTTCAAATATTAATAGAGTTAGACTTGAGTCTCTCATTAAGATGAACTGGATCATAAATATATCAGTTTTCAATATCCGGGTTCAAATATTACTAGAATTGGACCTGAGTCTCTCATTAAGATGAACTGGATCAGAAATATATCAGTTTTCAACATCCCGGGTTCAAATTTTACTAGAGTTAGACCTAAGTCTCTCGTTCGGATGAACTTGATCGGAAATATATTAGTTTTCAACATCCCAGGTTCGAATATTACTAGAGTTAGACCTGAGTCTCTCGTTCGGATGAACTGGATCAGAAATATATCAGTTTTCAGCATCCCGGGTTCAAATATCACTAGAGTTAGACCTGAGTCTCTCGTTCGAATGAACTGGATCGGAAATATATCAGTTTTCAACATCTCGGGTTCAAAGATTACTAGATTTAGACCTGAGTTTCTCGTTCGGATGAACTGGATCAGAAATATATCAGTTTTCAGCATCCCGGG
>NW_020623156.1:3765837-3775056 GCF_003573695.1 Papaver somniferum
GAGTTAGACCTGAGTCTCTCGTTCGGATGAACTGGAACGGAAATATTATCAGTTTTCAACATCCCGAGTTCAAAGATTACTAGATTTAGACTTGACTCTCTCGTTCGGATGAACTGGATCAGAAATACATCAGTTTTCAACATCCCGGGTTCAAATATCACTAGCGTTAGACCTGAGTCTCTCGTTCGAATGAACTGGATAGGAAATATATCAGTTTTCAACATCCAAGGTTCAAATATTACTAGAGTTAGACCTGAGTCTCTCATTAGGATGAACTGGATCAGAAATATATCAGTTTTCAACATCCCGGTTTCAAATATTACTAGAGTTAGACCTAAGTCTCTCGTTCGGATGAACTTGATAGGAAATATATTAGTTTTCAACATCCCAGGTTCAAATATTACCAGAATTAGACCTGAGTCTCTCATTAGGATGAACTGGATCAGAAATATATCAGTTTTCAACATCCCGGTTTCAAATATTACTAGAGTTAGACCTAAGTCTCTCGTTCGGATGAACTTGATAGGAAATATATTAGTTTTCAACATCCTAGGTTCAAATATTACCAGAATTAGAACTGAGTCTCTCATTAGGATGAACTGGATCAGAAATATATCAGTTTTCAACTTCCCGGGTTCAAAGATTAATAGATTTAGACCTGAGTCTCTCGTTCGGATGAATTGGATCAGAAATATATCATTTCTCAACATCCCGGGTTCAAATATCACTAGAGTTAGACCTGAGTCTCTCGT
Organism: Papaver somniferum; assembly: GCF_003573695.1. Lineage (NCBI taxonomy): Eukaryota > Viridiplantae > Streptophyta > Magnoliopsida > Ranunculales > Papaveraceae > Papaver > Papaver somniferum. Next base: position 3,766,590 of record NW_020623156.1, read on the forward strand.
TCGAATGAACTGGATCGGAAATATATCAGTTTCAACATCCTCGGTTCAAATATTACTAGAGTTAGACCTGAGTCTCTCATTAAGATGAACTGGATCATAAATATATCAGTTTTCAATATCCGGGTTCAAATATTACTAGAGTTGGACCTGAGTCTCTCATTAAGATGAACTGGATCAGAAATATATCAGTTTTCAACATCCCGGGTTCAAATTTTACTAGAGCTAGACCTAAGTCTCTCGTTCGGATGAACTTGATCGGAAATATATCAGTTTTCAATTTCCCAGGTTCAAATATTACTAGAGTTAGACCTGAGTCTCTCATTCGGATGAACTGGATCAGAAATATATCATTTTTCAACATCCCGGGTTCAAATATTACTAGAGTTAGACCTGAATCTCTCATTAGGATGAACTGGATCAGAAATATATCAGTTTTCAACATCCCGGGTTCAAAGATTAATAGATTTAGACCTGAGTCTCTCGTTCGGATGAACTGGATCAGAAATATATCATTTCTCAACATCCCGGGTTCAAATATCACTAGAGTTAGACCTGAGTCTCTCATTCGAATGAACTGGATCGGAAATATATCAGTTTTCAACATCCTCGGTTCAAATATTACTAGAGTTAAACCTGAGTCTGTCGTTCGGATGAACTGGATCGGAAATATATCAGTTTCCAACATCGCATGTTCAAATATTACTAGAGTTAGACCTGAGTATCTTATTAGGATGAACTGGATAAGAAATATATCAGTTTTCAACATCCCGGGTTCAAATATTACTAGAGTTAGACCTGAGTCTCTTGTTCGGATGAACTGGACCGGAAATATATCAGTTTTCAATATCCCGGGTTCAAAGATTACTAGATTTAGACCTGAGTCTCTCGTTCGGATGAACTGGATCAGAAATATATCATTTCTCAACATCCCGGGTTCAAATATCACTAGAGTTAGACCTGAGTCTCTCATTCGAATGAACTGGATCGGAAATATATCAGTTTTCAACATCCTCGGTTCAAATATTACTAGAGTTAAACCTGAGTCTCTCGTTCGGATGAACTGGATCGGAAATATATCAGTTTTCAACATCGCATGTTCAAATATTACTAGAGTTAGACCTGAGTATCTTATGAGGATGAACTGGATAAGAAATATATCAGTTTTCAATATCCCGGGTTCAAATATTACTAGAGTTAGACCTGAGTCTCTTGTTCGGATGAACTGGACCGGAAATATATCAGTTTTCAATATCCCGGGTTCAAAAATTACTAGATTTAGACCTGAGTCTCTCGTTCGGATGAACTGGATCATAAATATATCAGTTTTCAGCATCCCGGGTTCAAATATCACTAGAGTTAGACCTGAGTCTCTCGTTCGAATGAACTGGATCGGAAATATATCAGTTTTCAACATCCCGGGTTCAAATATTACTAGAGTTAGACCTGAGTCTCTCGTTCGGATGAACTGGACCGGAAATATTATCATTTTCCAACATCCCGAGTTCAAAGATTACTAGATTTAGACTTGAGTCTCTCGTTCGGATGAACTGGATCGGAAATATATCAGTTTTCAACATCCCGGGTTCAAATATCACTAGAGTTAGACCTGAGTCTCTCGTTCGAATGAACTGGATCGGAAATATATCAGTTTTCAACATCCCAGGTTCAAATATTACTAGAGTTAGACATGCGTCTCTCATTAGGATGAACTGGATCAGAAATATATCAGTTTTCAACATCCCGGTTTCAAATATTACTAGAGTTAGACCTAAGTCTCTCGTTCGGATGAACTTGATAGGAAATATATTAGTTTTCAACATCCCAGGTTCAAATATTACCAGAGTTAGAACTGAGTCTCTCATTAGGATGAACTGGATCAGAAATATATCAGTTTTCAACATCCCGGGTTCAAAGATTAATAGATTTAGACCTGAGTCTCTCGTTCGGATGAATTGGATCAGAAATATATCATTTCTCAACATCCCGGGTTCAAATATCACTAGAGTTAGACCTGAGTCTCTCGTTCGAATGAACTGGATCGGAAATATATCAGTTTCAACATCCTCGGTTCATATATTACTAGAGTTAGACCTGAGTCTCGCATTAAGATGAACTGGATCATAAATATATCAGTTTTCAATATCCCGGGTTCAAATATTACTAGAGTTGGACCTGAGCCTCTCATTAAGATGAACTGGATCAGAAATATATCAGTTTTCAACATCCCGGGTTCAAATTTTACTAGAGTTAGACCTAAGTCTCTCGTTCGGATGAACTTGATCGGAAATATATTAGTTTTCAACATCCCAGGTTCGAATATTACTAGAGTTAGACCTGAGTCTCTCGTTCGGATGAACTGGATCAGAAATATATCAGTTTTCAGCATCCCGGGTTCAAATATCACTAGAGTTAGACCTGAGTCTCTCGTTCGAATGAACTGGATCGGAAATATATCAGTTTTCAACATCCCGGGTTCAAAGATTACTAGATTTAGACCTGAGTTTCTCGTTCGGATGAACTGGTTCAGAAATATATCATTTTCAACATCTCGGGTTCAAATATTACTAGAGTTAGACCTGAGTCTCTCGTTTGTATGAACTGGATCGAAAATATATCAGTTTTCAATATCCCAGGTTCAAATATTACTAGAGTTAAACTTGAGTCTCTCGTTCGGATGAACTGGATCTGAAATATATCAGTTTTCAACATCGCATGTTCAAATATTACTAGAGTTAGACCTGAGTCTCTCGTTCGGATGAACTGGATCGGAAATATATCAGTTTTCAACATCGCATGTTCAAATATTACTAGAGTTAGACCTGAGTATCTTATTAGGATGAACTGGATAAGAAATATATCAGTTTTCAACATCCCGGGTTCAAATATTACTAGAGTTAGACCTGAGTCTCTTGTTCGGATGATTTGGACCGGAAATATATCAGTTTTCAACATCCCGGGTTCAAAGATTACTAGATTTAGACCTGAGTCTCTCGTTCGGATGAACTGGATCAGAAATATATCACTTTTCAGCATCCCGGGTTCAAATATCACTAGAGTTAGACTTGAGTCTCTCGTTCGAATGAACTGGATCGGAAATATATCAGTTTTCAACATCCCGGGTTCAAATATTACTAGAGTTAGACCTGAGTCTCTTGTTCGGATGAACTGGACCGGAAATATTATCAGTTTTCAACATCCCGAGTTCAAAGATTACTAGATTTAGACTTGAGTCTCTCGTTCGGATGAACTGGATCAGAAATATATCAGTTTTCAACATCCCGGGTTCAAATATCACTAGAGTTAGACCTGAGTCTCTCGTTCGAATGAACTGGATCGGAAATATATCAGTTTTCAACATCCCAGGTTCAAATATTACTAGAGTTAGACCTGAGTCTCTCATTAGGATGAACTGGATCAGAAATATATTAGTTTTCAACATCCCGGTTTCAAATATTACTAGAGTTAGACCTAAGTCTCTCGTTCGGATGAACTTGATAGGAAATATATTAGTTTTCAACATCCCAGGTTCAAATATTACCAGAATTAGAACTGAGTCTCTCATTAGGATGAACTGGATCAGAAATATATCAGTTTTCAACATCCCGGGTTCAAAGATTAATAGATTTAGACCTGAGTCTCTCGTTCGGATGAACTGGATCAGAAATATATCAGTTTTCAGCATCCCGGGTTCAAATATCACTAGAGTTAGACCTGAGTCTCTCGTTCGAATGAACTGGATCGGAAATATATCAGTTTTCAACATCCCGAATTCAAATATTACTAGAGTTAGACCTGAGTCTCTCGTTCGGATGAACTGGACCGGAAATATTATCAGTTTTCAACATCCTGAGTTCAAAGATTACTAGATTTAGACTTGAGTCTCTCGTTCGGATGAACTGGATCAGAAATATATCAGTTTTCAACATCCCGGGTTCAAATATCACTAGAGTTAGACCTGAGTCTCTCGTTCGAATGAACTGGATCGAAAATATATCAGTTTTCAACATCCCAGGTTCAAATATTACTAGAGTTAGACCTGCGTCTCTCATTAGGATGAACTGGATCAGAAATATATCAGTTTTCAACATCCCGGGTTCAAATATTACTAGAGTTGGACCTGAGTCTCTCATTAAGATGAACTAGATCAGAAATATATCAGTTTTCAACATCCCGGGTTCAAATTTTACTAGAGTTAGACCTGAGTCTCTCGTTCGGATGAACTGGATCGGAAATATATCAGTTTTCAACATCCTCGGTTCAAATATTACTAGAGTTAGACCTGAGTCTCTCATTAGGATGAACTGGATCAGAAATATATCAGTTTTCAACATCCCGGGTTCAAATATCACTAGAGTTAGACCTGAGTCTCTCGTTCGAATGAACTGGATCGAAAATATATCAGTTTTCAACATCCCAGGTTCAAATATTACTAGAGTTAGACCTGCGTCTCTCATTAAGATGAACTGGATCAGAAATATATCAGTTTTCAACATCCCGGTTTCAAATATTACTAGAGTTAGACCTAAGTCTCTCGTTCGGATAAACTTAATCAGAAATATATTAGTTTTCAACATCCCAGGTTCAAATATTACTAGATTTAGAACTGAGTCTCTCATTAGGATGAACTGGATCAGAAATATATCAGTTTTCAACATCCCGGGTTCAAAGATTAATAGATTTAGACCTGAGTCTCTCGTTCGGATGAATTGGATCAGAAATATATCATTTCTCAACATCCCGCGTTCAAATATCACTAGAGTTAGACCTGAGTCTCTCGTTCGAATGAACTGGATCGGAAATATATCAGTTTTCAACATCCTCGGTTCAAATATTACTAGAGTTAGACATGAGTCTCTCATTAAGATGAACTGGATCAGAAATATATCAGTTTTCAACATCCTGGGTTCAAATATTACTAGAGTTGGACCTGAGTCTCTCATTAAGATGAACTGGATCAGAAATATATCAGTTTTCAACATCCCGGGTTCAAATTTTACTAGAGTTAGACCTAAGTCTCTCGTTCGGATGAACTTGATCGGAAATATATTAGTTTTCAACATCCCAGGTTCGAATATTACTATAGTTAGACCTGAGTCTCTCGTTCGGATGAACTGGATCAGAAATATATCAGTTTTCAGCATCCCGGGTTCAAATATCACTAGAGTTAGACCTGAGTCTCTCGTTCGAATGAACTGGATCAGAAATATATCAGTTTTCAACATCCCGGGTTCAAAGATTACTATTGTTAGAACTGAGTCTCTCATTAGGATGAACTGGATCAGAAATATATCAGTTTTCAACATCCTGGGTTCAAAGATTAATAGATTTAGACCTGAGTCTCTCGTTCGGATGAACTGGATAAGAAATATATTATTTCTCAACATCCCGGGTTCAAATATCACTAGAGTTAGACCTGAGTCTCTCATTCGAATGAACTGGATCGGAAATATATCAGTTTTCAACATCGTCGGTTCAAATATTACTAGAGTTAAACCTGAGTCTCTCGTTCGAATGAACTGGATCGGAAATATATCAGTTTTCAACATCCCGGGTTCAAAGATTACTAGATTTAGACCTGAGTTTCTCGTTCGGATGAACTGGTTCAGAAATATATCAGTTTTCAACATCGCATGTTCAAATATTACTAGAGTTAGACCTGAGTATCTTATTAGGATGAACTGGATCAGAAATATATCAGTTTTCAACATCCCGGGTTCAAATATTACTAGAGTTAGACCTGAGTTTCTTGTTCGGATGAACTGGACCGGAAATATTATCAGTTTTCAACATCCCGAGTTCAAAGATTACTAGATTTAGACTTAAGTCTCTCGTTCGGATGAACTGGATCAGATATATATCAGTTTTCAACATCCCGGGTTCAAATATCACTAGAGTTAGACCTGAGTCTCTCGTTCGAATGAACTGGATCGAAAATATATCAGTTTTCAACATCCCAGGTTCAAATATTACTAGAGTTAGACCTGCGTCTCTCATTAAGATGAACTGGATCAGAAATATATCAGTTTTCAACATCCCGGTTTCAAATATTACTAGAGTTAGACCTAAGTCTCTCGTTCGGATGAACTTGATCGGAAATATATTAGTTTTCAACATCCCAGGTTCAAATATTACTAGAGTTAGAACTGAGTCTCTCATTAGGATGAACTGGATCAGAAATATATCAGTTTTCAACATCCCGGGTTCAAAGATTAATAGATTTAGACTTGAGTCTCTCGTTCGGATGAATTGAATCGGAAATATATCAGTTTTCAACATCCTCGGTTCAAATATTACTAGAGTTAGACCTGAGTCTCTCATTAAGATGAACTGGATCAGAAATATATCAGTTTTCAACATCCCGGGTTCAAATATTACTAGAGTTGGACCTGAGTCTCTCATTAAGATGAACTGGATCAGAAATATATCAGTTTTCAACATCCCGGGTTCAAATTTTACTAGAGTTAGACCTAAGTCTCTCGTTCGGATGAACTTGATCGGAAATATATTAGTTTTCAACATCCCAGGTTCGAATATTACTAGAGTTAGACCTGAGTCTCTCGTTCGGATGAACTGGATCAGAAATATATCAGTTTTCAGCATCCTGGGTTCAAATATCACTAGAGTTGGACCTGAGTCTCTCGTTCGAATGAACTGGATCGGAAATATATCAGTTTTCAACATCCCGGGTTCAAAGATTACTAGATTTAGACCTGAGTTTCTCGTTCGGATGAACTGGTTCAGAAATATGTCAGTTTTCAACATCCCGGGTTCAAATATTACTAGAGTTAGACCTGAGTCTCTCGTTTGTATGAACTGGATCGGAAATATATCAGTTTTCAATATCCCAGGTTCAAATATTACTAGAGTTAAACCTGAGTCTCTCGTTCGGATGAACTGGATCGGAAACATATCAGTTTTCAACATCCATGTTCAAATATTACTAGAGTTAGACCTGAGTCTCTCGTTCGGATGAACTGGATCGGAAATATCTCAGTTTTCAACATCCTCGGTTCAAATATTACTAGAGTTAGACCTGAGTCTCTCATTAGGATGAACTGGATCAGAAATATATCAGTTTTCAACATCCCGGGTTCAAATATTACTAGAGTTAGACCTGAGTCTCTCGTTCGGATGAACTGGATCGGAAATATATCAGTTTTCAACATCGTCGGTTCAAATATTACTAGAGTTAGACCTGAGTCTCTCGTTCGAATGAACTGGATCGGAAATATATCAGTTTTCAACATCCCGGGTTCAAAGATTACTAGATTTAGACCTGAGTTTCTCGTTCGGATGAACTGGTTCAGAAATATATCAGTTTTCAACATCGCATGTTCAAATATTACTAGAGTTAGACCTGAGTATCTTATTAGGATGAACTGGATCAGAAATATATCAGTTTTCAACATCCCGGGTTCAAATATTACTAGAGTTAGACCTGAGTTTCTTGTTCGGATGAACTGGACCGGAAATATTATCAGTTTTCAACATCCCGAGTTCAAAGATTACTAGATTTAGACTTAAGTCTCTCGTTCGGATGAACTGGATCAGATATATATCAGTTTTCAACATCCCGGGTTCAAATATCACTAGAGTTAGACCTGAGTCTCTCGTTCGAATGAACTGGATCGAAAATATATCAGTTTTCAACATCCCAGGTTCAAATATTACTAGAGTTAGACCTGCGTCTCTCATTAAGATGAACTGGATCAGAAATATATCAGTTTTCAACATCCCGGTTTCAAATATTACTAGAGTTAGACCTAAGTCTCTCGTTCGGATGAACTTGATCGGAAATATATTAGTTTTCAACATCCCAGGTTCAAATATTACTAGATTTAGAACTGAGTCTCTCATTAGGATGAACTGGATCAGAAATATATCAGTTTTCAACATCCCGGGTTCAAAGATTAATAGATTTAGACCTGAGTCTCTCGTTCGGATGAATTGGATCAGAAATATATCATTTCTCAACATCCCGCGTTCAAATATCACTAGAGTTAGACCTGAGTCTCTCGTTCGAATGAACTGGATCGGAAATATATCAGTTTTCAACATCCTCGGTTCAAATATTACTAGAGTTAGACATGAGTCTCTCATTAAGATGAACTGGATCAGAAATATATCAGTTTTCAACATCCTGGGTTCAAATATTACTAGAGTTGGACCTGAGTCTCTCATTAAGATGAACTGGATCAGAAATATATCAGTTTTCAACATCCCGGGTTCAAATTTTACTAGAGTTAAACCTGAGTCTCTCGTTCGAATGAACTGGATCGGAAATATATCAGTTTTCAACATCCCGGGTTCAAAGATTACTAGATTTAGACCTGAGTTTCTCGTTCGGATGAACTGGTTCAGAAATATATCAGTTTTCAACATCGCATGTTCAAATATTACTAGAGTTAGACCTGAGTATCTTATTAGGATGAACTGGATCAGAAATATATCAGTTTTCAACATCCCG
>NW_020623156.1:3775127-3794918 GCF_003573695.1 Papaver somniferum
GGATGAACTTGATCGGAAATATATTAGTTTTCAACATCCCAGGTTCAAATATTACTAGATTTAGAACTGAGTCTCTCATTAGGATGAACTGGATCAGAAATATATCAGTTTTCAACATCCCGGGTTCAAAGATTAATAGATTTAGACCTGAGTCTCTCGTTCGGATGAATTGGATCAGAAATATATCATTTCTCAACATCCCGGGTTCAAATATCAATAGAGTTAGACCTGAGTCTCTCGTTCGAATGAACTGGATCGGAAATATATCAGTTTTCAACATCCTCGGTTCAAATATTACTAGAGTTAGACATGAGTCTCTCATTAAGATGAACTGGATCAGAAATATATCAGTTTTCAACATCCTGGGTTCAAATATTACTAGAGTTGGACCTGAGTCTCTCATTAAGATGAACTGGATCAGAAATATATCAGTTTTCAACATCCCGGGTTCAAATTTTACTAGAGTTAAACCTGAGTCTCTCGTTCGAATGAACTGGATCGGAAATATATCAGTTTTCAACATCCCGGGTTCAAAGATTACTAGATTTAGACCTGAGTTTCTCGTTCGGATGAACTGGTTCAGAAATATATCAGTTTTCAACATCGCATGTTCAAATATTACTAGAGTTAGACCTGAGTATCTTATTAGGATGAACTGGATCAGAAATATATCAGTTTTCAACATCCCGGGTTCAAATATTACTAGAGTTAGACCTGAGTCTCTTGTTCGGATGAACTGGACCGGAAATATTATCAGTTTTCAACATCCCGAGTTCAAAGATTACTAGATTTAGACTTGAGTCTCTCGTTCGGATGAACTGGATCAGATATATATCAGTTTTCAACATCCCGGGTTCAAATATCACTAGAGTTAGACCTGAGTCTCTCGTTCGAATGAACTGGATCGAAAATATATCAGTTTTCAACATCCCAGGTTCAAATATTACTAGAGTTAGACCTGCGTCTCTCATTAAGATGAACTGGATCAGAAATATATCAGTTTTCAACATCCCGGTTTCAAATATTACTAGAGTTAGACCTAAGTCTCTCGTTTGGATGAACTTGATCGGAAATATATTAGTTTTCAACATCCCAGGTTCAAATATTACTAGATTTAGAACTGAGTCTCTCATTAGGATGAACTGGATCAGAAATATATCAGTTTTCAACATCCCGGGTTCAAAGATTAATAGATTTAGACCTGAGTCTCTCGTTCGGATGAATTGGATCAGAAATATATCATTTCTCAACATCCCGGGTTCAAATATCACTAGAGTTAGACCTGAGTCTCTCATTCGAATGAACTGGATCGGAAATATATCAGTTTTCAACATCCTCGGTTCAAATATTACTAGAGTTAAACTTGAGTCTCTCGTTCGGATGAACTGGATCGGAAATATATCAGTTTTCAACATCGCATGTTCAAATATTACTAGAGTTAGACCTGAGTCTCTCGTTCGGATGAACTGGACCGGAAATATTATCAGTTTTTAACATCCCGGGTTCAAATTTTACTAGAGTTAGACCTAAGTCTCTCGTTCGGATGAACTTGATCGGAAATATATTAGTTTTCAACATCCTAGGTTCGAATATTACTAGAGTTGGACCTGAGTCTCTCGTTCGGATGAACTGGATCAGAAATATATCAGTTTTCAGCATCCCGGGTTCAAATATCACTAGAGTTAGACCTGAGTCTCTCGATCGAATGAACTGGATCGGAAATATATCAGTTTTCAACATCCCGGGTTCAAAGATTGCTAGATTTAGACCTGAGTTTCTCGTTCGGATGAACTAGTTCAGAAATATGTCAGTTTTCAACATCCCGGGTTCAAATATTACTAGAGTTAGACCTGAGTCTATCGTTTGTATGAACTGGATCGGAAATATATCAGTTTTCAATATCCCAGGTTCAAATATTACTAGAGTTAAACCCGAGTCTCTCGTTCGGATGAACTGGATCGGAAATATATCAGTTTTCAACATCGCATGTTCAAATATTACTAGAGTTAGACTTGAATCTCTCGTTCGGATGAACTGGATCGGAAATATATCAGTTTTCAACATCCTCGGTTCAAATATTACTAGAGTTAGACCTGAGTCTCTCATTAGGATGAACTGGATCAGAAATATATCAGTTTTCAACATCCCGGGTTCAAATATTACTAGAGTTAGACCTGAATCTCTCGTTTGGATGAACTTGATCGGAAATATATTAGTTTTCAACATCCCAGGTTCAAATATTACCATTGTTAGAACTGAGTCTCTCATTAGGATGAACTGGATCAGAAATATATCAGTTTTCAACATCCCGGGTTCAAAGATTAATAGATTTAGACCTGAGTCTCTCGTTCGGATGAATTGGATCAGAAATATATCAGTTTTCAACATCCTCGGTTCAAATATTACTAGAGTTAGACCTGAGTCTCTCGTTTGTATGAACTGGATCGGAAATATATCAGTTTTCAACATACCGGGTTCAAATATTACTAGAGTTAGACCTGAGTATCTTATTAGGATGAATTGGATCAGAAATATATCAGTTTTCAACATCCCGAGTTCAAATATTACTAGAGTTAGACCTGAGTCTCTCGTTCTAATGAACTGGATCAGAAATATATCAGTTTTCAACATCCCGGGTTCAAATATTACTAGAGTTAGACTTGAGTCTCTCGTTCGGATGAACTGGTTCAGAAATATATCAGTTTTCAACATCTCGAGTTCAAATATTACTAGAGTTAGACCTGAGTCTCTCGTTTGTATGAACTGGATCGGAAATATATCAGTTTTCAACATACCGGGTTCAAATATTACTAGAGTTAGACCTGAGTATCTTATTAGGATGAACTGGATCAGAAATATATCAGTTTTCAACATCCCGAGTTCAAATATTACTAGAGTTAGACCTGAGTCTCTCGTTCTAATGAACTGGATCAGAAATATATCAGTTTTCAACATCCCGGGTTCAAATATTACTAGAGTTAGACCTGAGTCTCTCGTTCGGATGAACTGGTTCAGAAATATGTCAGTTTTCAACATCCCGAGTTCAAATATTACTAGAGTTAGACCTGAGTCTCTCGTTCGGATGAACTGGATCGGAAATATATCAGTTTTCAACATCGCATGTTCAAATATTACTAGAGTTAGACCTGAGTATCTTATTAGGATGAACTGGATCAGAAATATATCAGTTTTCAACATCCCGAGTTCAAATATTACTAGAGTTAGACCTGAGTCTCTCGTTCGAATGAACTGGATCGGAAATATATCAGTTTTCAACATCCCGGGTTCAAAGATTACTAGATTTAGACCTGAGTTTCTCGTTCGGATGAACTGGTTGAGAAATATGTCAGTTTTCAACATCCCGAGTTCAAATATTACTAGAGTTAGACCATAGTCTCTCCTTTGTATGAACTGGATCGGAAATATATCAGTTTTCAATATCCCAGGTTCAAATATGACTAGAGTTAAACCTGAGTCTCTCGTTCGGATGAACTGGATCAGAAATATATCAGTTTTCAACATCGCATGTTCAAATATTACTAGAGTTAGACCTGAGTATCTTATTAGGATGAACTGGATAAGAAATATATCAGTTTTCAACATCCCGGGTTCAAATATTACTAGAGTTAGACCTGAGTCTCTTGTTCGGATGAACTGGATCGGAAATATATCAGTTTTCAACATCGCATGTTCAAATATAACTAGAGTTAGACCTGAGTCTCTCGTTCGGATGAACTGGATCGGAAATATATCAGTTTTCAACATCCTCGGTTCAAATATTACTAGAGTTAAACCTGAGTCTCTCGTTCGGATGAACTGGATCGAAAATATATCAGTTTTCAACATCGCATGTTCAAATATTACTAGAGTTAGACCTGAGTCTCTCGTTCGGATGAACTGGATCGGAAATATATCAGTTTTCAACATTCTCGGTTCAAATCTTACTAGAGTTAGACCTGAGTCTCTCATTAGGATGAACTGGATCAGAAATAAATCAGTTTTCAACATCCCGGATTCAAATATTACTAGAGTTTGACCTGAGTCTCTCGTTCGGATGAACTGGATCGGAAATATATCAGTTTTCAACATCGTCGGTTCCAATATTACTAGAGTTAGACCGGAGTCTCTCGTTCGAATGAACTGGATCGGAAATATATCAGTTTTCAACTTCACGGGTTCAAAGATTACTAGATTTAGACCTGAGTTTCTCGTTCGGATGAACTGGTTCAGAAATATGTCGGTTTTCAACATCCCGAGTTCAAATATTATTTGAAATATACCTGAGTCTCTCGTTTGTATGAACTGGATCGGAAATATATCATTTTTCAATATCCCAGGTTCAAATATTACTAGAGTTAAACCTGAATCTCTCGTTCGGATGATCTGGATCGGAAATATATCAGTGTTCAACATCGCATGTTCAAATATTACTAGAGTTAGACCTAAGTATCTTATTAGGATGAACTGGATCAGAAATATATCAGTTTTCAACATCCCGGGTTCAAATATTACTAGAGTTGGACCTGAGTCTCTCATTAAGATGAACTGGATCAGAAATATATCAGTTTTCAACATCCCGGGTTCAAATTTTACTAGAGTTAGACCTAAGTCTCTCGTTCGGATGAACTTGATCGGAAATATATTAGTTTTCAACATCCCAGGTTCGAATATTACTAGAGTTAGACCTGAGTCTCTCGTTCGGATGAACTGGATCAGAAATATATCAGTTTTCAGCATCCTGGGTTCAAATATCACTAGAGTTGGACCTGAGTCTCTCGTTCGAATGAACTGGATCGGAAATATATCAGTTTTCAACATCCCGGGTTCAAAGATTACTAGATTTAGACCTGAGTTTCTCGTTCGGATGAACTGGTTCAGAAATATGTCAGTTTTCAACATCCCGGGTTCAAATATTACTAGAGTTAGACCTGAGTCTCTCGTTTGTATGAACTGGATCGGAAATATATCAGTTTTCAATATCCCAGGTTCAAATATTACTAGAGTTAAACCTGAGTCTCTCGTTGGGATGAACTGGATCGGAAATATATCAGTTTTCAACATCGCATGTTCAAATATTACTAGAGTTAGACCTGAGTCTCTCGTTCGGATGAACTGGATCGGAAATATATCAGTTTTCAACATCCCCGGTTCAAATATTACTAGAGTTAGACCTGAGTCTCTCATTAGGATGAACTGGATCAGAAATATATCAGTTTTCAACATCCCGGGTTCAAATATTACTAGAGTTAGACCTGAGTCTCTCGTTCGGATGAACTGGATCGGAAATATATCAGTTTTCAACATCCCGGGTTCAAAGATTACTAGATTTAGACCTGAGTTTCTCGTTCGGATGAACTGGTTCAGAAATATGTCAGTTTTCAACATCCCGGGTTCAAATATTACTAGAGTTAGACCTGAGTCTCTCGTTTGTATGAACTGGATCGGAAATATATCAGTTTTCAATATCCCAGGTTCAAATATTACTAGAGTTAGACCTGAGTCTCTTGTTCGGATGAACTGGATCAAAAATATATCAGTTTTCAGCATCCCGGGTTCAAATATCACTAGAGTTAGACCTGAATCTCTCGTTCGAATGAACTGGATCGGAAATATATCAGTTTTCAACATCCCGGGTTCAAATATTACTAGAGTTAGACCTGAGTCTCTCGTTCGGATGAACTGGACCGGAAGTATATCAGTTTTCCACATCCCGAGTTCAAAGATTACTAGATTTAGACCTGAGTCTCTCGTTCGGATGAACTGGATCAGAAATATATCAGTTTTCAACATCCCGGGTTCAAATATCATTAGAGTTAAACCTGAGTCTCTCGTTCGAATGAACTGAATCAGAAATATATCAGTTTTCAACATCTCAGGTTCAAATATTAGTAGAGTTAGACCTGAGTCTCTCATTAGGATGAACTGGATCAGAAATATATCAGTTTTCAACATCCCGGGTTCAAATATTACTAGAGTTAGACCTAAGTCTCTCGTTCGGATGAACTTGATCGGAAATATATTAGTTTTCAACATCCCAGGTTCAAATATTACTAGAGTTAGAACTGAGTCTCTCATTAGGATGAACTGGATCAGAAATATATCAGTTTTCAACATCCCGGGTTCAAAGATTAATAGATTTAGACCTGAGTCTCTCGTTCGGATGAACTGGATCAGAAATATATCATTTCTCAACATCCCGGGTTCAAATATCACTAGAGTTAGACCTGAGTCTCTCATTCGAATGAACTGGATCGGAAATATATCAGTTTTCAACATCCTCGGTTCAAATATTACTAGAGTTAGACCTGAGTCTCTCATTAGGATGAACTGGATCAGAAATATATCAGTTTTCAACATCCCGGGTTCAAATATTACTAGAGTTAGACCTAAGTCTCTCGTTCGGATGAACTTGATCGGAAATATATTAGTTTTCGACATCCCAGGTTCAAATATTACTAGAGTTAAAACTGAGTCTCTCATTAGGATGAACTGGATCACAAATATATCAGTTTTCAACATCCCGGGTTCAAAGATTAATAGATTTAGACCTGAGTCTCTCGTTCGGATGAACTGGATCAGAAATATATCATTTCTAAACATCCCGGGTTCAAATATCACTAGAGTTAGACCTGAGTCTCTCATTCGAATGAACTGGATCGGAAATATATCAGTTTTCAACATCCTCAGTTCAAATATTACTAGAGTTAAACCTGAGTCTCTCGTTCGGATGAACTGGATCGGAAATATATCAGTTTTCAACATCGCATGTTCAAATATTACTAGAGTTAGACCTGAGTATCTTATTAGGATGAACTGGATAAGAAATATATCAGTTTTCAACATCCCGGGTTCAAATATTACTAGAGTTAGACCTGAGTCTCTTGTTCGGATGAACTGGATCGGAAATATATCAGTTTTCAACATCGCATGTTCAAATATAACTAGAGTTAGACCTGAGTCTCTCGTTCGGATGAACTGGATCGGAAATATATCAGTTTTCAACATCCTCGGTTCAAATATTACTAGAGTTAAACCTGAGTCTCTCGTTCGGATGAACTGGATCGAAAATATATCAGTTTTCAACATTCTCGGTTCAAATATTACTAGAGTTAGATCTGAGTCTCTCATTAGGATGAACTGGATCAGAAATAAATCAGTTTTCAACATCCCGGGTTCAAATATTACTAGAGTTTGACCTGAGTCTCTCGTTCGGATGAACTGGATCGGAAATATATCAGTTTTCAACATCGTCGGTTCAAATATTACTAGAGTTAGACCTGAGTCTCTCGTTCGAATGAACTGGATCGGAAATATATCAGTTTTCAACATCCCGGGTTCAAAGATTACTAGATTTAGACCTGAGTTTCTCGTTCGGATGAACTGGTTCAGAAATATATCAGTTTTCAACATCGCATGTTCAAATATTACTAGAGTTAGACCTGAGTATCTTATTAGGATGAACTGGATCAGAAATATATCAGTTTTCAACATCCCGAGTTCAAATATTACTAGAGTTAGACCTGAGTCTCTCGTTCGAATGAACTGGATCAGAAATATATCAGTTTTCAACATCCCGGGTTCAAATATTACTAGAGTTAGACTTGAGTCTCTCGTTCGGATGAACTGGTTCAGAAATATATCAGTTTTCAACATCTCGAGTTCAAATATTACTAGAGTTAGACCTGAGTCTCTCGTTTGTATGAACTGGATCGGAAATATATCAGTTTTCAACATACCGGGTTCAAATATTACTAGAGTTAGACCTGAGTATCTTATTAGGATGAACTGGATCAGAAATATATCAGTTTTCAACATCCCGAGTTCAAATATTACTAGAGTTAGACCTGAGTCTCTCGTTCGAATGAACTGGATCAGAAATATATCAGTTTTCAACATCCCGGGTTCAAATATTACTAGAGTTAGACCTGAGTCTCTCGTTCGGATGAACTGGATCGGAAATATATCAGTTTTCAACATCGTCGGTTCAAATATTACTAAAATTAGACCTGAGTCTCTCATTCGAATGAACTGGATCGGAAATATATCACTTTTCAACATCCCGGGTTCAAAGATTACTAGATTTAGACCTGAGTTTCTCGTTCGGATGAACTGGTTCAGAAATATATCAGTTTTCAACATCGCATGTTCAAATATTACTAGAGTTAGACCTGAGTATCTTATTAGGATGAACTGGATCAGAAATATATCAGTTTTCAACATCCCGAGTTCAAATATTACTAGAGTTAGACCTGAGTCTCTCGTTCGAATGAACTGGATCAGAAATATATCAGTTTTCAACATCCCGGGTTCAAATATTACTAGAGTTAGACCTGAGTCTCTCGTTCGGATGAACTGGTTCAGAAATATATCAGTTTTCAACATCTCGAGTTCAAATATTACTAGAGTTAGACCTGAGTCTCTCGTTTGTATGAACTGGATCGGAAATATATCAGTTTTCAACATACCGGGTTCAAATATTACTAGAGTTAGACCTGAGTATCTTATTAGGATGAACTGGATCAGAAATATATCAGTTTTCAACATCCCGAGTTCAAATATTACTAGAGTTAGACCTGAGTCTCTCTTTCTAATGAACTGGATCAGAAATATATCAGTTTTCAACATCCCGGGTTCAAATATTACTAGAGTTAGACCTGAGTCTCTCATTCGGATGAACTGGTTCAGAAATATGTCAGTTTTCAACATCCCGAGTGCAAATATTACTAGAGTTAGACCTGAGTCTCTCGTTCGGATGAACTGGATCGGAAATATATCAGTTTTCAACATCGCATGTTCAAATATTACTAGAGTTAGACCTGAGTATCTTATTAGGATGAACTGGATCAGAAATATATCAGTTTTCAACATCCCGAGTTCAAATATTACTAGAGTTAGACCTGAGTCTCTCGTTCGAATGAACTGGATCGGAAATATATCAGTTTTCAACATCCCGGGTTCAAAGATTACTAGATTTAGAACTGAGTTTCTCGTTCGGATGAACTGGTTGAGAAATATGTCAGTTTTCAACATCCCGAGTTCAAATATTACTAGAGTTAGACCTGAGTCTCTCGTTTGTATGAACTGGATCGGAAATATATCAGTTTTCAATATCCCAGGTTCAAATATTACTAGAGTTAAACCTGAGTCTCTCGTTCGGATGAACTGGATCGGAAATATAACAGTTTTCAACATCGCATGTTCAAATATTACTAGAGTTAGACCTAAGTATCTTATTAGGATGAACTGGATAAGAAATATATCAGTTTTCAACATCCCGGGTTCAAATATTACTAGAGTTAGACCTGAGTCTCTTGTTCGTATGAACTAGATCGGAAATATATCAGTTTTCAACATCGCATGTTCAAATATAACTAGAGTTAGACCTGAGTCTCTCGTTCGGATGAACTGGATCGGAAATATATCAGTTTTCAACATCCTCGGTTCAAATATTACTAGAGTTAAACCTGAGTCTCTCGTTCGGATGAACTGGATCGAAAATATATCAGTTTTCAACATCGCATGTTCAAATATTACTAGAGTTAGACCTGAGTCTCTCGTTCGGATGAACTGGATCGGAAATATATCAGTTTTCAACATTCTCGGTTCAAATCTTACTAGAGTTAGACCTGAGTCTCTCATTAGGATGAACTGGATCAGAAATAAATCAGTTTTCAACATACCGGGTTCAAATATTACTAGAGTTTGACCTGAGTCTCTCGTTCGGATGAACTGGATCGGAAATATATCAGTTTTCAACATCCTCGGTTCAAATATTACTAGAGTTAGACCTGAGTCTCTCATTAGGATGAACTGGATCAGAAATATATCAGTTTTCAACATCCCGGGTTCAAATATTACTAGAGTTAGACCTAAGTCTCTCGTTCGGATGAACTTGATCGGAAATATATTAGTTTTCGACATCCCAGGTTCAAATATTACTAGAGTTAAAACTGAGTCTCTCATTAGGATGAACTGGATCACAAATATATCAGTTTTCAACATCCCGGGTTCAAAGATTAATAGATTTAGACCTGAGTCTCTCGTTCGGATGAACTGGATCAGAAATATATCATTTCTAAACATCCCGGGTTCAAATATCACTAGAGTTAGACCTGAGTCTCTCATTCGAATGAACTGGATCGGAAATATATCAGTTTTCAACATCCTCAGTTCAAATATTACTAGAGTTAAACCTGAGTCTCTCGTTCGGATGAACTGGATCGGAAATATATCAGTTTTCAACATCGCATGTTCAAATATTACTAGAGTTAGACCTGAGTATCTTATTAGGATGAACTGGATAAGAAATATATCAGTTTTCAACATCCCGGGTTCAAATATTACTAGAGTTAGACCTGAGTCTCTTGTTCGGATGAACTGGATCGGAAATATATCAGTTTTCAACATCGCATGTTCAAATATAACTAGAGTTAGACCTGAGTCTCTCGTTCGGATGAACTGGATCGGAAATATATCAGTTTTCAACATCCTCGGTTCAAATATTACTAGAGTTAAACCTGAGTCTCTCGTTCGGATGAACTGGATCGAAAATATATCAGTTTTCAACATTCTCGGTTCAAATATTACTAGAGTTAGATCTGAGTCTCTCATTAGGATGAACTGGATCAGAAATAAATCAGTTTTCAACATCCCGGGTTCAAATATTACTAGAGTTTGACCTGAGTCTCTCGTTCGGATGAACTGGATCGGAAATATATCAGTTTTCAACATCGTCGGTTCAAATATTACTAGAGTTAGACCGGAGTCTCTCGTTCGAATGAACTGGATCGGAAATATATCAGTTTTCAACATCCCGGGTTCAAAGATTACTAGATTTAGACCTGAGTTTCTCGTTCGGATGAACTGGTTCAGAAATATGTCGGTTTTCAACATCCCGAGTTCAAATATTATTTGAAATATACCTGAGTCTCTCGTTTGTATGAACTGGATCGGAAATATATCATTTTTCAATATCCCAGGTTCAAATATTACTAGAGTTAAACCTGAATCTCTCGTTCGGATGATCTGGATCGGAAATATATCAGTGTTCAACATCGCATGTTCAAATATTACTAGAGTTAGACCTAAGTATCTTATTAGGATGAACTGGATCAGAAATATATCAGTTTTCAACATCCCGGGTTCAAATATTACTAGAGTTGGACCTGAGTCTCTCATTAAGATGAACTGGATCAGAAATATATCAGTTTTCAACATCCCGGGTTCAAATTTTACTAGAGTTAGACCTAAGTCTCTCGTTCGGATGAACTTGATCGGAAATATATTAGTTTTCAACATCCCAGGTTCGAATATTACTAGAGTTAGACCTGAGTCTCTCGTTCGGATGAACTGGATCAGAAATATATCAGTTTTCAGCATCCCGGGTTCAAATATCACTAGAGTTGGACCTGAGTCTCTCGTTCGAATGAACTTGATCGGAAATATATCAGTTTTCAACATCCCGGGTTCAAAGATTACTAGATTTAGACCTGAGTTTCTCGTTCGGATGAACAGGTTCAGAAATATGTCAGTTTTCAACATCTCGGGTTCAAATATTACTAGAGTTAGACCTGAGTCTCTCGTTTGTATGAACTGGATTGGAAATATATCAGTTTTCAATATCCCAGGTTCAAATATTACTAGAGTTAAACCTGAGTCTCTCGTTCGGATGAACTGGATCGGAAATATATCAGTTTTCAACATCGCATGTTCAAATATTACTAGAGTTAGACCTGAGTCTCTCGTTCGGATGAACTGGATCGGAAATATATCAGTTTTCAACATCCTCGGTTCAAATATTACTAGAGTTAGACCTGAGTCTCTCATTAGGATGAACTGGATCAGAAATATATCAGTTTTCAACATCCCGGGTTCAAATATTACTAGAGTTAGACCTGAGTCTCTCGTTCGGATGAACTGGATCGGAAATATATCAGTTTTCAACATCCCGGGTTCAAAGATTACTAGATTTAGACCTGAGTTTCTCGTTCGGATGAACTGGTTCAGAAATATGTCAGTTTTCAACATCCCGGGTTCAAATATTACTAGAGTTAGACCTGAGTCTCTCGTTTGTATGAACTGGATCGGAAATATATCAGTTTTCAATATCCCAGGTTCAAATATTACTAGAGTTAAACCTGAGTCTCTCGTTGGGATGAACTGGATCGGAAATATATCAGTTTTCAACATCGCATGTTCAAATATTACTAGAGTTAGACCTGAGTCTCTCGTTCGGATGAACTGGATCGGAAATATATCAGTTTTCAACATCCTCGGTTCAAATATTACTAGAGTTAAACCTGAGTCTCTCGTTCGGATGAACTGGATCGAAAATATATCAGTTTTCAACATCGCATGTTCAAATATTACTAGAGTTAGACCTGAGTCTCTCGTTCGGATGAACTGGATCGGAAATATATCAGTTT
The DNA here is from genome assembly GCF_003573695.1 of Papaver somniferum. Classification (NCBI taxonomy): domain Eukaryota; kingdom Viridiplantae; phylum Streptophyta; class Magnoliopsida; order Ranunculales; family Papaveraceae; genus Papaver; species Papaver somniferum. Next base: position 3,787,553 of record NW_020623156.1, read on the forward strand.
TCAACATTCTCGGTTCAAATCTTACTAGAGTTAGACCTGAGTCTCTCATTAGGATGAACTGGATCAGAAATAAATCAGTTTTCAACATCCCGGGTTCAAATATTACTAGAGTTTGACCTGAGTCTCTCGTTCGGATGAACTAGATCGGAAATATATCAGTTTTCAACATCGTCGGTTCAAATATTACTAGAGTTAGACCGGAGTCTCTCGTTCGAATGAACTGGATCGGAAATATATCAGTTTTCAACTTCCCGGGTTCAAAGATTACTAGATTTAGACCTGAGTTTCTCGTTCGGATGAACTGGTTCAGAAATATGTCGGTTTTCAACATCCCGAGTTCAAATATTATTTGAAATATACCTGAGTCTCTCGTTTGTATGAACTGGATCGGAAATATATCATTTTTCAATATCCCAGGTTCAAATATTACTAGAGTTAAACCTGAATCTCTCGTTCGGATGATCTGGATCGGAAATATATCAGTGTTCAACATCGCATGTTCAAATATTACTAGAGTTAGACCTAAGTATCTTATTAGGATGAACTGGATCAGAAATATATCAGTTTTCAACATCCCGGGTTCAAATATTACTAGAGTTGGACCTGAGTCTCTCATTAAGATGAACTGGATCAGAAATATATCAGTTTTCAACATCCCGGGTTCAAATTTTACTAGAGTTAGACCTAAGTCTCTCGTTCGGATGAACTTGATCGGAAATATATTAGTTTTCAACATCCCAGGTTCGAATATTACTAGAGTTAGACCTGAGTCTCTCGTTCGGATGAACTGGATCAGAAATATATCAGTTTTCAGCATCCCGGGTTTAAATATCACTAGAGTTGGATCTGAGTCTCTCGTTCGAATGAACTGGATCGGAAATATATCAGTTTTCAACATCCCGGGTTCAAACATTACTAGATTTAGACCTGAGTTTCTCGTTCGGATGAACTGGTTCAGAAATATGTCAGTTTTCAACATCCCGGGTTCAAATATTACTAGAGTTAGACCTGAGTCTCTCGTTTGTATGAACTGGATCGGAAATATATCAGTTTTCAATATCCCAGGTTCAAATATTACTAGAGTTAAACCTGAGTCTCTCGTTGGGATGAACTGGATCGGAAATATATCAGTTTTCAACATCGCATGTTCAAATATTACTAGAGTTAGACCTGAGTCTCTCGTTCGGATGAACTGGATCGGAAATATATCAGTTTTCAACATCCTCGGTTCAAATATTACTAGAGTTAGACCTGAGTCTCTCATTAGGATGAACTGGATCAGAAATATATCAGTTTTCAACATCCCGGGTTCAAATATTACTAGAGTTAGACCTGAGTCTCTCGTTCGGATGAAATGGATCGGAAATATATCAGTTTTCAACATCGTCGGTTCAAATATTACTAAAATTAGACCTGAGTCTCTCGTTCGAATGAACTGGATCGGAAATATATCACTTTTCAACATCCCGGGTTCAAAGATTACTAGATTTAGACCTGAGTTTCTCGTTCGGATGAACTGGTTCAGAAATATATCAGTTTTCAACATCGCATGTTCAAATATTACTAAAGTTAGACCTGAGTATCTTATTAGGATGAACTGGATCAGAAATATATCAGTTTTCAACATCCCGAGTTCAAATATTACTAGAGTTAGACCTGAGTCTCTCGTTCTAATGAACTGGATCAGAAATATATCAGTTTTCAACATCCCGGGTTCAAATATTACTAGAGTTAGACCTGAGTCTCTCGTTCGGAAGAACTGGTTCAGAAATATGTCAGTTTTCAACATCCCGAGTTCAAATATTACTAGAGTTAGACCTGAGTATCTCGTTCGGATGAACTGGATCGGAAATATATCAGTTTTCAACATCGCATGTTCAAATATTACTAGAGTTAGACCTGAGTATCTTATTAGGATGAACTGGATCAGAAATATATCAGTTTTCAACATCCCGAGTTCAAATATTACTAGAGTTAGACCTGAGTCTCTCGTTCGAATGAACTGGATCGGAAATATATCAGTTTTCAACATCCCGGGTTCAAAGATTACTAGATTTAGAACTGAGTTTCTCGTTCGGATGAACTGGTTGAGAAATATGTCAGTTTTCAACATCCCGAGTTCAAATATTACTAGAGTTAGACCTGAGTCTCTCGTTTGTATGAACTGGATCGGAAATATATCAGTTTTCAATATCCCAGGTTCAAATATTACTAGAGTTAAACCTGAGTCTCTCGTTCGGATGAACTGGATCGGAAATATTATCAGTTTTCAACATCGCATGTTCAAATATTACTAGAGTTAGACCTGAGTATCTTATTAGGATGAACTGGATCAGAAATATATCAGTTTTCAACATCCCGAGTTCAAATATTACTAGAGTTAGACCTGAGTCTCTCGTTCGAATGAACTGGATCAGAAATATATCAGTTTTCAACATCCCGGGTTCAAATATTACTAGAGTTAGACCTGAGTCTCTCGTTCGGATGAACTGGATCGGAAATATATCAGTTTTCAACATCGTCGGTTCAAATATTACTAGAATTAGACCTGAGTCTCTCGTTCGAATGAACTGGATCGGAAATATATCACTTTTCAACATCCCGGGTTCAAAGATTACTAGATTTAGACCTGAGTTTCTCGTTCGGATGAACTGGTTCAGAAACATGTCAGTTTTCAACATCCCGAGTCCAAATATTACTAGAGTTAGACCTGAGTCTCTCGTTTGTATGAACTGGATCGGAAATATATCAGTTTTCAATATCCCAGGTTTAAATATTACTAGAGTTAAACCTGAGTCTCTCGTTCGGATGAACTGGATCGGAAACATATCAGTTTTCAACATCGCATGTTCAAATATTACTAGAGTTAGACCTGAGTATCTTATTAGGATGATCTGGAAAAGAAATATATCAGTTTTCAAAATCCCGGGTTCAAATATTACTAGAGTTAGACCTGAGTCTCTTGTTCGGATGAACTGGACCGGAAATATATCAGTTTTCAACATCCCGGGTTTAAAGATTACTACATTTAGACCTGAGTCTCTCGTTCGGATGAACTGGATCAGAAATATATCAGTTTTCAGCATCCCGGGTTCAAATATCACTAGAGTTAGACCTGAGTCTCTCGTTCGAATGAACTGGATCGGAAATATATTAGTTTTCAACATCCCGGATTCAAATATTACTAGAGTTAGACCTGAGTCTCTGGTTCGGATGAACTGGACCGGAAATATTATCAGTTTTCAACATCCCGAGTTCAAAGATTACTAGATTTAGACCTGAGTTTCTCGTTCGGATGAACTGGTTCAAAAATATGTCAGTTTTCAACATCTCGGGTTCAAATATTACTAGAGTTAGACCTGAGTCTCTCGTTTGTATGAACTGGATCGGAAATATATCATTTTTCTATATCCCAGGTTCAAATATTACTAGAGTTAAACCTGAGTCTCTCGTTCGGATGAACTGGATCGGAAATATATCAGTTTTCAACATCGCATGTTCAAATATTACTAGAGTTAGACCTGAGTATCTTATTAGGATGAACTGGATCAGAAATATATCAGTTTTCAACATCCCGGGTTCAAATATTACTAGAGTTGGACCTGAGTCTCTCATTAAGATGAACTGGATCAGAAATATATCAGTTTTCAACATCCCGGGTTCAAATTTTACTAGAGTTAGACCTAAGTCTCTCGTTCGGATGAACTTGATCGGAAATATATTAGTTTTCAACATCCCAGGTTCGAATATTACTAGAGTTAGACCTGAGTCTCTCGTTCGGATGAACTGGATCAGAAATATATCAGTTTTCAGCATCCCGGGTTCAAATATCACTAGAGTTAGACCTGAGTCTCTCGTTCGAATGAACTGGATCGGAAATATATCAGTTTTCAACATCCCGGGTTCAAAGATTACTAGATTTAGACCTGAGTTTCTCGTTCGGATGAACTGGTTCAGAAATATATCAGTTTTCAACATCGCATGTTCAAATATTACTAGAGTTAGACCTGAGTATCTTATTAGGATGAACTGGATCAGAAATATATCAGTTTTCAACATCCCGAGTTCAAATATTACTAGAGTTAGACCTGAGTCTCTCGTTCGAATGAACTGGATCAGAAATATATCAGTTTTCAACATCCCGGGTTCAAATATTACTAGAGTTAGACTTGAGTCTCTCGTTCGGATGAACTGGTTCAGAAATATATCAGTTTTCAACATCTCGAGTTCAAATATTACTAGAGTTAGACCTGAGTCTCTCGTTTGTATGAACTGGATCGGAAATATATCAGTTTTCAACATACCGGGTTCAAATATTACTAGAGTTAGACCTGAGTATCTTATTAGGATGAACTGGATCAGAAATATATCAGTTTTCAACATCCCGAGTTCAAATATTACTAGAGTTAGACCTGAGTCTCTCTTTCTAATGAACTGGATCAGAAATATATCAGTTTTCAACATCCCGGGTTCAAATATTACTAGAGTTAGACCTGAGTCTCTCGTTCGGATGAACTGGTTCAGAAATATGTCAGTTTTCAACATCCCGAGTGCAAATATTACTAGAGTTAGACCTGAGTCTCTCGTTCGGATGAACTGGATCGGAAATATATCAGTTTTCAACATCGCATGTTCAAATATTACTAGAGTTAGACCTGAGTATCTTATTAGGATGAACTGGATCAGAAATATATCAGTTTTCAACATCCCGAGTTCAAATATTACTAGAGTTAGACCTGAGTCTCTCGTTCGAATGAACTGGATCGGAAATATATCAGTTTTCAACATCCCGGGTTCAAAGATTACTAGATTTAGAACTGAGTTTCTCGTTCGGATGAACTGGTTGAGAAATATGTCAGTTTTCAACATCCCGAGTTCAAATATTACTAGAGTTAGACCTGAGTCTCTCGTTTGTATGAACTGGATCGGAAATATATCATTTTTCAATATCCCAGGTTCAAATATTACTAGAGTTAAACCTGAGTCTCTCGTTCGGATGAACTGGATCGGAAATATAACAGTTTTCAACATCGCATGTTCAAATATTACTAGAGTTAGACCTAAGTATCTTATTAGGATGAACTGGATAAGAAATATATCAGTTTTCAACATCCCGGGTTCAAATATTACTAGAGTTAGACCTGAGTCTCTTGTTCGGATGAACTGGATCGGAAATATATCAGTTTTCAACATCGCATGTTCAAATATAACTAGAGTTAGACCTGAGTCTCTCGTTCGGATGAACTGGATCGGAAATATATCAGTTTTCAACATCCTCGGTTCAAATATTACTAGAGTTAAACCTGAGTCTCTCGTTCGGATGAACTGGATCGAAAATATATCAGTTTTCAACATCGCATGTTCAAATATTACTAGAGTTAGACCTGAGTCTCTCGTTCGGATGAACTGGATCGGAAATATATCAGTTTTCAACATTCTCGGTTCAAATATTACTAGAGTTAGACCTGAGTCTCTCATTAGGATGAACTGGATCAGAAATAAATCAGTTTTCAACATCCCGGGTTCAAATATTACTAGAGTTTGACCTGAGTCTCTCGTTCGGATGAACTGGATCGGAAATATATCAGTTTTCAACATCGTCGGTTCAAATATTACTAGAGTTAGACCGGAGTCTCTCGTTCGAATGAACTGGATCGGAAATATATCAGTTTTCAACTTCCCGGGTTCAAAGATTACTAGATTTAGACCTGAGTTTCTCGTTCGGATGAACTGGTTCAGAAATATGTCGGTTTTCAACATCCCGAGTTCAAATATTATTTGAAATATACCTGAGTCTCTCGTTTGTATGAACTGGATCGGAAATATATCATTTTTCAATATCCCAGGTTCAAATATTACTAGAGTTAAACCTGAATCTCTCGTTCGGATGATCTGGATCGGAAATATATCAGTGTTCAACATCGCATGTTCAAATATTACTAGAGTTAGACCTAAGTATCTTATTAGGATGAACTGGATCAGAAATATATCAGTTTTCAACATCCCGGGTTCAAATATTACTAGAGTTGGACCTGAGTCTCTCATTAAGATGAACTGGATCAGAAATATATCAGTTTTCAACATCCCGGGTTCAAATTTTACTAGAGTTAGACCTAAGTCTCTCGTTCGGATGAACTTGATCGGAAATATATTAGTTTTCAACATCCCAGGTTCAAATATTACTAGAGTTAGACCTGAGTCTCTCGTTCGGATGAACTGGATCAGAAATATATCAGTTTTCAGCATCCTGGGTTCAAATATCACTAGAGTTGGACCTGAGTCTCTCGTTCGAATGAACTGGATCGGAAATATATCAGTTTTCAACATCCCGGGTTCAAAGATTACTAGATTTAGACCTGAGTTTCTCGTTCGGATGAACTGGTTCAGAAATATGTCAGTTTTCAACATCCCGGGTTCAAATATTACTAGAGTTAGACCTGAGTCTCTCGTTTGTATGAACTGGATCGGAAATATATCAGTTTTCAATATCCCAGGTTCAAATATTACTAGAGTTAAACCTGAGTCTCTCGTTCGGATGAACTGGATCGGAAATATAACAGTTTTCAACATCGCATGTTCAAATATTACTAGAGTTAGACCTAAGTATCTTATTAGGATGAACTGGATAAGAAATATATCAGTTTTCAACATCCCGGGTTCAAATATTACTAGAGTTAGACCTGAGTCTCTCGTTCGAATGAACTGGATCGGAAATATATCAGTTTTCAACATCCCGGGTTCAAAGATTACTAGATTTAGAACTGAGTTTCTCGTTCGGATGAACTGGTTGAGAAATATGTCAGTTTTCAACATCCCGAGTTCAAATATTACTAGAGTTAGACCTGAGTCTCTCGTTTGTATGAACTGGATCGGAAATATATCAGTTTTCAATATCCCAGGTTCAAATATTACTAGAGTTAAACCTGAGTCTCTCGTTCGGATGAACTGGATCGGAAATATAACAGTTTTCAACATCGCATGTTCAAATATTACTAGAGTTAGACCTAAGTATCTTATTAGGATGAACTGGATAAGAAATATATCAGTTTTCAACATCCCGGGTTCAAATATTACTAGAGTTAGACCTGAGTCTCTTGTTCGGATGAACTAGATCGGAAATATATCAGTTTTCAACATCGCATGTTCAAATATAACTAGAGTTAGACCTGAGTCTCTCGTTCGGATGAACTGGATCGGAAATATATCAGTTTTCAACATCGTCGGTTCAAATATTACTAAAATTAGACCTGAGTCTCTCATTCGAATGAACTGGATCGGAAATATATCACTTTTCAACATCCCGGGTTCAAAGATTACTAGATTTAGACCTGAGTTTCTCGTTCGGATGAACTGGTTCAGAAATATA